>NC_079201.1:19030849-19305849 GCF_029499605.1 Hyla sarda | reverse complement strand
TACACGACCTGTATATAAGAGATCAGACAATACACGACCTGTATATAAGAGATCACACTATACACGACCTGTATATAAGAGATCACACTATACACGACCTGTATATAAGAGATCAGACAATACACGACCTGTATATAGGAGATCAGACAATACACGACCTGTATATAAGAGATCAGACAATACACGACCTGTATATAAGAGATCAGACATTACATGACCTGTATATAAGAGACCACACTATACACGACCTGTATATAAGAGATCACACTATACATAACCTGTATATAAGAGATCAGACAATACACGACCTGTATATAAGAGATCACACTATACATAACCTGTATATAAGAGATCAGACAATAAACTATCTGTATATAAGAGATCACACTATACACGACCTGTATATAAGAGATCACACTATACACAACCTGTATATAAGAGATCAGACAATACACAACCTGTATATAAGAGATCAGACACTACACAACCTGTATATAAGAGATCACACTATACACGACCTGTATATAAGAGATCAGACAATACACGACCTGTATATAAGAGATCAGACAATACACGACCTGTATATAAGAGATCAGACAATACACGACCTGTATATAAGAGATCCCACTATACACGACCTGTATATAAGAGATCAGACAATAAACTACCTGTATATAAGAGATCACACTATACACAACCTGTATATAAGAGATCAGACAATACACGACCTGTATATAAGAGATCACACTATACACAACCTGTATATAAGAGATCAGACAATACACGACCTGTATATAAGAGATCAGACTATACACGACCTGTATATAAGAGATCACACTATACACAACCTGTATATAAGAGATCACACTATACACAACCTGTATATAAGAGATCAGACAATACACGACCTGTATATAAGAGATCACACTATACACGACCTGTATATAAGAGATCCCACTATACACGACCTGTATATAAGAGATCACACTATACACAACCTGTATATAAGAGATCAGACAATACACGACCTGTATATAAGAGATCACACTATACACGACCTGTATATAAGAGATCCCACTATACACGACCTGTATATAAGAGATCACACTATACACGACCTGTATATAAGAGATCAGACAATAAACTACCTGTATATAAGAGATCACACTATACACAACCTGTATATAAGAGATCAGACAATACACGACCTGTATATAAGAGATCACACTATACACAACCTGTATATAAGAGATCAGACAATACACGACCTGTATATAAGAGATCAGACTATACACGACCTGTATATAAGAGATCACACTATACACAACCTGTATATAAGAGATCAGACAATACACGACCTGTATATAAGAGATCACACTATACACGACCTGTATATAGGAGATCAGACAATACATGACCTGTATATAAGAGATCAGACAATACATGACCTGTATATAATAGATCAGACTATACACGACCTGTATATAGGAGATCAGACTATACACGACCTGTATATAAGAGATCAGACAATACACGACCTGTATATAAGAGATCACACTATACACGACCTGTATATAAGAGATCAGACAATACATGACCTGTATATAAGAGATCAGACAATACACGACCTGTATATAAGAGATCACACTATACACGACCTGTATATAAGAGATCAGACAATACAAGACCTGTATATAAGAGATCAGACAATACACGACCTGTATATAAGAGATCAGACAATACACGACCTGTATATAAGAGATCACACTATACACGACCTGTATATAAGAGATCAGACACTACACGACCTGTATATAAGAGATCAGACAATACACGACCTGTATATATATATATATTACTGTATTCATGTATTACTGCATAGACAGAGAATGATGTATATAGGAGATCAGACAATACACGACCTGTATATAATAGATCAGACAATACACGACCTGTATATAAGAGATCAGACAATACACGACCTGTATATAAGAGATCAGACAATACACGACCTGTATATAAGAGATCAGACACTACACGACCTGTATATAAGAGATCACACTATACACGACCTGTATATAAGAGATCACACTATACACGACCTGTATATAATAGATCAGACAATACACGACCTGTATATAAGAGATCAGACAATACACGACCTGTATATAATAGATCACACTATACACGACCCGTATATAAGAGATCACACTATACACGACCTGTATATAAGAGATCAGATAATACATAACCTGTATATAATAGATCAGACAATACACGACCTGTATATAAGAGATCAGACAATACACGACCTGTATATAAGAGCTCAGACAATACACGACCTGTATATAGGAGATCAGACAATACACGACCTGTATATAAGAGATCAGACAATACACGACCTGTATATAAGAGATCACACTATACACGACCTGTATATAAGAGATCAGACAATACACGACCTGTATATAGGAGATCAGACAATACACGACCTGTATATAAGAGATCAGACAATACACGACCTGTATATAAGAGATCAGACATTACATGACCTGTATATAAGAGACCACACTATACACGACCTGTATATAAGAGATCACACTATACACGACCTGTATATAAGAGATCAGACAATACACGACCTGTATATAGGAGATCAGACAATACACGACCTGTATATAAGAGATCAGACAATACACGACCTGTAAATAAGAGATCAGACATTACATGACCTGTATATAAGAGATCACACTATACACGACCTGTATATAAGAGATCACACTATACACGACCTGTATATAAGAGATCAGACAATACACGACCTGTATATAGGAGATCAGACAATACACGACCTGTATATAAGAGATCAGACAATACACGACCTGTATATAAGAGATCAGACATTACATGCCCTGTATATAAGAGATCACACTATACACGACCTGTATATAAGAGATCACACTATACACGACCTGTATATAAGAGATCAGACAATACATGACCTGTATATAATAGATCAGACAATACACGACCTGTATATAAGAGATCAGACAATACACAACCTGTATATAAGAGATCAGACACTACATGACCTGTATATAAGAGATCAGACACTACACGACCTGTATATAAGAGATCACACTATACACGACCTGTATATAAAAGATCACACTATACACGACCTGTATATAAGAGATCACACTATACACGACCTGTATATAAGAGATCAGACAATACACAACCTGTATACAAGAGATCAGACACTACACGACCTGTATATAAGAGATCAGACACTACACGACCTGTATATAAGAGATCAGACAATACACTACCTGTATATAAGAGATCACACTATACACGACCTTTATATAGGAGATCAGACAATACACGACCTGTATATAATAGATCAGACAATACACGACCTGTATATAATAGATCAGACTATACACGTCCTGTATATAAGAGATCAGACAATACACAACCTGTATATAAGAGATAAGACAATACACGACCTGTATATAAGAGATCAGACAATACATGACCTGTATATAAGAGATCACACTATACACGACCTGTATATAAGAGATCACACAATACACGACCTGTATATAAGAGATCAGACAATACACAACCTGTATATAAGAGATCAGACAATACACGACCTGTATATAAGAGATCAGACTATACACTACCTGTATATAAGAGATCACACAATACACGACCTGTATATAAGAGATCAGACACTACACGACCTGTATATAAGAGATCACACTATACACGACCTGTATATAGGAGATCAGACTATACACAACCTGTATATAAGAGATCAGACAATACACGACCTGTATATAAGAGATCAGACACTACACGACCTGTATATAAGAGATCAGACAATACACGACCTGTATATAAGAGATCAGACTATACACAACCTGTATATAAGAGATCAGACAATACAAGACCTGTATATAAGAGATCAGACTATACACGACCTGTATATAGGAGATCAGACAATACACGACCTGTATATAAGAGATCAGACTATACACAACCTGTATATAAGAGATCAGACAATACAAGACCTGTATATAAGAGATCAGACTATACACGACCTGTATATAGGAGATCAGACAATACACGACCTGTATATAAGAGATCAGACAATACACGACCTGTATATAAGAGATCAGACAATACAAGACCTGTATATAAGAGATCAGACTATACACGACCTGTACATAGGAGATCAGACAATACACGACCTGTATATAAGAGATCAGACAATACACGACCTGTATATAAGAGATCAGACAATACAAGACCTGTATATAAGAGATCAGACTATACACAACCTGTATATAAGAGATCAGACAATACATGACCTGTATATAATAGATCAGACAATACATGACCTGAATATAATAGATCAGACAATACATGAACTGTATATAAGAGATCAGACAATACACGACCTGTATATAAGAGATCAGACACTACACGACCTGTATATAAGAGATCACACTATACACGACCTGTATATAGGAGATCAGACAATACACAACCTGTATATAGGAGATCAGACACTACACGACCTGTATATAAGAGATCAGACAATACACGACCTGTATATAAGAGATCAGACAATACACAACCTGTATATAATAGATCAGACAATACACGACCTGTATATAAGAGATCAGACAATACACGACCTGTATATAAGAGATCAGACTATACACAACCTGTATATAAGAGATCAGACAATACAAGACCTGTATATAAGAGATCAGACTATACACGACCTGTATATAGGAGATCAGACAATACACGACCTGTATATAAGAGATCAGACTATACACAACCTGTATATAAGAGATCAGACAATACAAGACCTGTATATAAGAGATCAGACTATACACGACCTGTATATAGGAGATCAGACAATACACGACCTGTATATAAGAGATCAGACAATACACGACCTGTATATAAGAGATCAGACAATACAAGACCTGTATATAAGAGATCAGACTATACACGACCTGTACATAGGAGATCAGACAATACACGACCTGTATATAAGAGATCAGACAATACACGACCTGTATATAAGAGATCAGACAATACAAGACCTGTATATAAGAGATCAGACTATACACAACCTGTATATAAGAGATCAGACAATACATGACCTGAATATAATAGATCAGACAATACATGACCTGAATATAATAGATCAGACAATACATGACCTGTATATAAGAGATCAGACAATACATGACCTGTATATAAGAGATCAGACACTACACGACCTGTATATAAGACTATAAAGAGGAACTTATAGGAAACTATAAACTGAGTCCAATAAACTAAAGTTTAAATTTTTTCCCATTTCTTAATTTTCCTTTATTTTTCTGTTCTATTAATCTCAGCAATTTCATACATGTGTTAGTTGTTACCACAAATGTACGAGCATCTTTCTATCTATCTATCTATCTATCTATCTATCTATCTATCTATCTATCTATCTATCTCATATCTATCTATCTCATATCTATCTCATATCTATCTATCTATCTATCTATCTCATATCTATCTATCTCATATCTATCTATCTATCTCATATCTATCTATCTATCTCATATCTATCTATCTATCTCATATCTATCTATCTCATATCTATCTATCTCATATCTATCTATCTATCTATCTCATATCTATCTATCTCATATCTATCTCATATCTATCTCATATCTATCTCATATCTATCTCATATCTATCTATCTATCTCATATCTATCTATCTATCTCATATCTATCTATCTCATATCTATCTATCTATCTCATATCTATCTCATATCTATCTATCTCATATCTATCTATCTCATATCTATCTATCTATCTATCTATCTATCTCATATCTATCTATCTATCTATCTATCTCCTATCTATCTATCTATCTATCTATCTCATATCTATCTATCTCATATCTATCTATCTATCTCATATCTATCTATCTCATATCTATCTATCTCATATCTATCTCATATCTATCTATCTCATATCTATCTATCTATCTATCTCATATCTATCTATCTATCTATCTATCTCATATCTATCTATCTCATATCTATCTATCTATCTCATATCTATCTATCTCATATCTATCTATCTATCTATCTCATTTCTATCTATCTCCTTTCTATCTATCTCATATCTATCTCATATCTATCTCATATCTATCTATCTCATATCTATCTCATATCTATCTATCTCATATCTATCTATCTATCTATCTCATATCTATCTCATATCTATCTATCTCATATCTATCTCATATCTATCTATCTCATATCTATCTCATATCTATCTCTTATCTATCTATCTCATATCTATCTCATATCTATCTTATATCTATCTATCTCATATCTATCTATCTATCTCATATCTATCTATCTCATATCTATCTATCCCATATCTATTTATCTATCTATCTCATATCTATCTATCTATCTATCTCATATCTATCTATCTCATATCTATCTCTCTATCTCATATCTATCTATCTATCTATCTATCTCATATCTATCTATCTATCTATCTATCTCATATCTATCTATCTCATATCTATCTATCTCATATCCATCTATCTATCTCATATCTATCTATCTATCTATCTCATATCTATCTATCTCTTATCTATCTATCTCATATCTATCTATTTCATATCTATCTATCTCATCTATATCTATCTCATATCTATCTATCTATCTCATATCTATCTCTCTCATATCTATCTATCTATCTATCTCATATCTATCTATCTCATATCTATCTATCTCATATCTATCTATCTCATATCTATCTGTCTATCTCATATCTATCTATCTATCTCATATCTATCTATCTATCTCATATCTATCTATCTATCTCATATCTATCTATCTCATATCTATCTATCTCACATCTATCTATCTCATATCTATCTATCTATCTCACATCTATCTATCTCATATCTATGTATCTCATATCTATCTATCTCACATCTATCTATCTCATATCTATCTATCTCACATCTATCTATCTCATATCTATCTATCTATCTATCTATCTATCTATCTATCTCATATCTATCTATCTATCTATCTATCTCATATCTATCTATTTATCTCATATCTATCTATTTATCTCATATCTATCTATCTCATATCTATCTATCTATCTATCTCTCATATCTATCTATCTATCTATCTATCTCATATATATCTATCTATCTATCTCATATCTATCTATCTATCTCATATCTATCTATCTCATATCTATCTATCTATCTATCTATCTATCTCATATCTATCCATCTCTTATCTATCTATCTCATAATTATCTATCTATCTCATATCCATCTATCTCATATCTATCTATCTATCTATCTATCTATCTCATATCTATCTATCTCTTATCTATCTATCTCATATCTATCTATTTCATATCTATCTCATCTATATCTATCTCATATCTATCTATCTATCTATTTCATATCTATATATCTCCTATCATTCTATCTCATATCTATCTATCTATCTATCTCATATCTATCTCTCATATCTATCTCATATCTATCTATCTATCTCATATTTATCTATCTCAAATCTATCTATCTTATATCTATCTATCTCATGTCTATCTATCTATCTATCTATCTCATATCTATCTATCTCACATCTATCTATCTATCTCATATCTATCTCACATCTATCTATATATCTATCTCATATCTATCTTTCTATCTCATATCTATCTATCACATATCTATCTATATATCTATCTCATATCTATCTATCTATCTATCTATCTATCTCATATCTATCTATCTATCTCATATCTATCTATCTCATATCTATCTATCTATATATCTATCTATCTCATATCTATCTATCTCACATCTATCTATCTCATATCTATCTATCTATCTCTTATCTATCTATCTATCTCATATCTATCTATCTCATATCTATATATCTCATATCTATCTATCTCATATCTATATATCTATCTATCTCATCTCTATCTATCTCATCTCTATCTATCTCATATCTATCTATCTATATATCTCATATCTATCTATCTATCTCATATCTATCTATCTCATCTCTATCTATCTCATATCTATCTATCTATCTATTTCATATCTATATATCTCCTATCATTCTATCTCATATCTATCTATCTATCGATCTCATATCTATCTCTCATATCTATCTCATATCTATCTATCTATCTCATATCTATTTATCTATCTATCTCATATCTACCTATCTCATATCTATCTATCTATCTCATATTTATCTATCTCATATCTATCTATCTATCTCATATCTATCTATCTATCTATCTATCTCATATCTATCTATCTCATATCTATCTATCTCACATCTATCTATCTCATATCTATCTATCTATCTCACATCTATCTATCTCATATCTATGTATCTCATATCTATCTATCTCACATCTATCTATCTCATATCTATCTATCTCACATCTATCTATCTCATATCTATCTATCTCACATCTATCTATCTCATATCTATCTATCTCACATCTATCTATCTCATATCTATCTCACATCTATCTATCTCATATCTATCTATCTATCTATCTATCTATCTATCTCATATCTATCTATCTATCTCATATCTATCTATCTCATATATATCTATCTATCTCATATCTATCTATCTATCTATCTCATATCTATCTATTTATCTCATATCTATCTATTTATCTCATATTTATCTATCTCATATCTATCTATCTATCTCTCATATCTATCTATCTATCTATCTCATATATATCTATCTATCTATCTCATATCTATCTATCTATCTATCTCATATCTATCTATCTCATATCCATCTTTCTATCTCATATCTATCTATCACATATCTATCTATATATCTATCTCATATCTATCTATCTATCTATCTATCTATCTATCTCATATCTATCTATCTATCTATCTCATATCTATCTATCTCATATTTATCTATCTCATATCTATCTATCTATCTATCTATCTATCTCATATCTATCTATCTCATATCTATCTATCTATCTCTTATCTATATATCTCATATCTATCTATCTCATATCTATCTATCTATTTATCTATCTCATATCTATCTCATATCTATCTATCTCATATTTATCTATCTCATATCTATCTATCTATCTCATATCTATATATCTCATATCTATCTATCTCATATCTATCTATCTATTTATCTATCTCATATCTATCTCATATCTATCTATCTCATATTTATCTATCTCATATCTATCTATCTATCTATCTATCTCATATCTATCTCATTATCTATCTAATATCTATCTATCTATCTATCTATCTCATATCTATCTATCTTATATCTATCTATCTCATATCTATCTATCTCATATCTATCTATCTCACATCTATCTATCTATCTCATATCTATCTCACATCTATCTATCTATATATCTATCTCATATCTTTCTATCTCATATCACATATCTATCTATATATCTATCTCATATCTATCTATCTATCTATCTATCTCATATCTATCTATCTCACATCTATCTATCTATCTCATATCTATCTATCTATCTCATATCTATCTATCTCATATCTATCTATCTATCTATCTCATATCTATCTATCTATCTATCTATCTATCTATCTCATATCTATCTATCTATCTATCTCATATCTATATATCTCATATCTATCTATCTCATATCTATCTATCTATCTCATATCTATCTCATATCTATCTCACATCTATCTATCTATATATCTATCTCATATCTATCTTTCTATCTCATATCTATCTATCTCATATCTATCTTATATCTATCTCATGTCTATCTCATATCTATCTATCTATCTATCTATCTATCTATCTCATATTTATCTATCTATCTCATATCTATCTCATTATCTATCTCATATCTATCTATCTATCTCGTTTATCTATCTATCTATTTATCTATCTCATATCTAGTTATCTCATCTATCTATCTATCTATCTATCTATTTATCTATCTATCTGATATCTATCTATTTTTTTGTAGAAGAAAACAAGGTTCTTCTACACTCCAGAAGTAGTAAAAACACGGTATAAATGTATCTATCTATGATTATCTATGGATCTGTATCAATATATAAATCTATGAGAATCTCTTGATCAGAATCGTCTCTATAAAGCCTATTTCTTACACTTACCATTTCCCACCAGTAGAGGGCGCTCCGTGTCCCCTTTTCCAGCTCTCCTGGAAGTTCTCTACATTGTTTCCAAACGAAAGCAGCGACGTGTTTATTAAAACAAACAAAAGACACAAGTTGTGCCCCCTAGAGGTCACTGGGGGTCTCCTCTCCGCCTCAGACCTGCAGACCGGGGGCTCCCTCTATATTAGATATTATTACTTCTCCCATTATATATCAGTAACATCTCCCACTATATTATATATATCATATATTAGTAACTTGTGCAGTATAGGGCTGTATTATACATGTGCAGTATAGGGCTGTATTATACATGTACAGTATGGGGCTGTATTATACATGTGCAGTATAGGGCTGTATTATTAATGTGCAGTATAGGACTGTATTATACATGTGCAGTATGGGACTGTATTATACATGTGCAGTATAGGGCTGTATTATTAATGTGCAGTATAGGGCTGTATTATACATGTACAGTATGGGGCTGTATTATACATGTGCAGTATGGGACTGTATTATACATGTGCAGTATAGGACTGTATTATACATGTACAGTATAGGACTGTATTATACATGTACAGTATAGGGCTGTATTATACATGTGCAGTATAGGGCTGTATTATACATGTGCAGTATAGGGCTGTATTATACATGTGCAGTATAGGACTGTATTATACATGTACAGTATGGGGCTGTATTATACATGTGCAGTATGGGACTGTATTATACATGTGCAGTATGGGACTGTATTATACATGTACAGTATGGGGCTGTATTATACATGTGCAGTATAGGACTGTATTATACATGTACAGTATAGGACTGTATTATACATGTACAGTATAGGACTGTATTATACATGTGCAGTATGGGACTGTATTATACATGTGCAGTATGGGGCTGTATTATACATGTGCAGTATGGGACTGTATTATACATGTGCAGTATGGGACTGTATTATACATGTACAGTATGGGGCTGTATTATACATGTACAGTATGGGACTGTATTATACATGTACAGTATAGGACTGTATTATACATGTGCAGTATAGGGCTGTATTATACATGTGCAGTATAGGGCTGTATTATACATGTACAGTATGGGACTGTATTATACATGTGCAGTATAGGGCTGTATTATACATGTGCAGTATGGGACTGTATTATACATGTACAGTATGGGACTGTATTATACATGTGCAGTATGGGGCTGTATTATACATGTACAGTATAGGGCTGTATTATACATGTACAGTATGGGGCTGTATTATACATGTGCAGTATGGGACTGTATTATACATGTGCAGTATGGGACTGTATTATACATGTACAGTATGGGACTGTATTATACATGTGCAGTATGGGACTGTATTATACATGTGCAGTATGGGACTGTATTATACATGTACAGTATGGGACTGTATTATACATGTGCAGTATAGGACTGTATTATACATGTGCAGTATAGGGCTGTATTATACATGTGCAGTATAGGGCTGTATTATACATGTGCAGTATAGGACTGTATTATACATGTACAGTATGGGGCTGTATTATACATGTACAGTATGGGACTGTATTATACATGTGCAGTATAGGACTGTATTATACATGTGCAGTATAGGACTGTATTATAAATGTGCAGTATAGGACTGTATTATACATGTGCAGTATGGGACTGTATTATACATGTGCAGTATGGGACTGTATTATACATGTGCAGTATGGGACTGTATTATACATGTGCAGTATAGGGCTGTATTATACATGTGCAGTATAGGGCTGTATTATTAATGTGCAGTATAGGACTGTATTATACATGTGCAGTATGGGACTGTATTATACATGTGCAGTATAGGGCTGTATTATTAATGTGCAGTATAGGACTGTATTATACATGTACAGTATGGGACTGTATTATACATGTGCAGTATAGGGCTGTATTATACATGTACAGTATAGGGCTGTATTATACATGTGCAGTATAGGGCTGTATTATTAATGTGCAGTATAGGACTGTATTATACATGTACAGTATGGGACTGTATTATACATGTGCAGTATAGGGCTGTATTATACATGTACAGTATAGGGCTGTATTATACATGTGCAGTATAGGGCTGTATTATTAATGTGCAGTATAGGACTGTATTATACATGTGCAGTATGGGACTGTATTATACATGTACAGTATAGGGCTGTATTATACATGTACAGTATAGGGCTGTATTATACATGTGCAGTATAGGGCTGTATTATTAATGTGCAGTATAGGACTGTATTATACATGTGCAGTATGGGACTGTATTATACATGTGCAGTATAGGGCTGTATTATTAATGTGCAGTATAGGACTGTATTATACATGTACAGTATGGGACTGTATTATACATGTGCAGTATGGGACTGTATTATACATGTGCAGTATGGGACTGTATTATACATGTGCAGTATGGGACTGTTTTATACATGTGCAGTATGGGACTGTATTATACATGTGCAGTATAGGGCTGTATTATACATGTGCAGTATAGGGCTGTATTATACATGTGCAGTATAGGACTGTATTATACATGTACAGTATGGGGCTGTATTATACATGTACAGTATGGGACTGTATTATACATGTGCAGTATAGGACTGTATTATACATGTGCAGTATAGGACTGTATTATAAATGTGCAGTATAGGACTGTATTATACATGTACAGTATGGGACTGTATTATACATGTGCAGTATAGGACTGTATTATACATGTGCAGTATGGGACTGTATTATACATGTGCAGTATAGGGCTGTATTATACATGTGCAGTATAGGGCTGTATTATTAATGTGCAGTATGGGACTGTATTATACATGTGCAGTATGGGACTGTATTATACATGTGCAGTATAGGGCTGTATTATTAATGTGCAGTATAGGACTGTATTATACATGTACAGTATGGGACTGTATTATACATGTGCAGTATAGGACTGTATTATACATGTGCAGTATGGGACTGTATTATACATGTGCAGTATGGGACTGTATTATACATGTGCAGTATGGGACTGTATTATACATGTGCAGTATAGGGCTGTATTATACATGTGCAGTATAGGGCTGTATTATTAATGTGCAGTATAGGACTGTATTATACATGTACAGTATGGGACTGTATTATACATGTGCAGTATAGGACTGTATTATACATGTGCAGTATGGGACTGTATTATACATGTGCAGTATGGGACTGTATTATACATGTGCAGTATAGGGCTGTATTATACATGTGCAGTATAGGGCTGTATTATTAATGTGCAGTATGGGACTGTATTATACATGTACAGTATGGGACTGTATTATACATGTGCAGTATGGGACTGTATTATACATGTGCAGTATGGGACTGTATTATACATGTGCAGTATGGGACTGTATTATACATGTGCAGTATAGGACTGTATTATACATGTGCAGTATGGGACTGTATTATACATGTGCAGTATAGGACTGTATTATACGTGTGCAGTATAGGACTGTATTATACATGTGTTGTATGGGGCTGTATTATACATGTGCAGTATGGGGCTGTATTATACATGTGCAGTATGGGGCTGTATTATTAATGTGCAGTATGGGACTGTATTATACATGTACAGTATGGGACTGTATTATACATGTACAGTATAGGACTGTATTATACATGTGCAGTATGGAGCTGTATTATACATGTGCAGTATGGGGCTGTATTATACATGTACAGTATGGGGCTGTATTATACATGTGCAGTATCGGGCTGTATTATACATGTTCAGTATAGGACTGTATTATACATGTGCAGTATAGGGCTGTATTATACATGTACAGTATGGGACTGTATTATACATGTGCAGTATAGGGCTGTATTATACATGTACAGTATGGGACTGTATTATACATGTGCAGTATGGGACTGTATTATACATGTGCAGTATAGGACTGTATTATACATGTGCAGTATGGGGCTGTATTATACATGTGCAGTATGGGACTGTATTATACATGTGCAGTATAGGACTGTATTATACATGTGCAGTATAGGACTGTATTATACATGTGCAGTATGGGGCTGTATTATACATGTGCAGTATGGGGCTGTATTATACATGTGCAGTATGGGGCTGTATTATTAATGTGCAGTATGGGACTGTATTATACATGTACAGTATGGGACTGTATTATACATGTACAGTATAGGACTGTATTATACATGTGCGGTATGGGGCTGTATTATACATGTGCGGTATAGGGCTGTATTATTAGTGTGCAGTATAGGACTGTATTATACATGTACAGTATGGGACTGTATTATACATGTGCAGTATAGGACTGTATTATACATGTGCAGTATGGGGCTGTATTATACATGTGCAGTATGGGGCTGTATTATACATGTACAGTATGGGGCTGTATTATACATGTGCAGTATGGGACTGTATTATACATGTGCAGTATAGGACTGTATTATACATGTGCAGTATAGGACTGTATTATACATGTGCAGTATAGGGCTGTATTATACATGTGCAGTATAGGACTGTATTATACATGTGCAGTATAGGACTGTATTATACATGTACAGTATGGGGCTGTATTATACATGTGCAGTATGGGGCTGTATTATACATGTGCAGTATGGGGCTGTATTATACATTTGCAGTATAGGACTGTATTATACATTTGCAGTATAGGACTGTATTATACATGTGCAGTATAGGACTGTATTATACATGTGCAGTATGGGGCTGTATTATACATGTGCAGTATGGGGCTGTATTATACATGTACAGTATGGGGCTGTATTATTAATGTGCAGTATAGGACTGTATTATACATGTGCAGTATGGGGCTGTATTATACATGTACAGTATGGGACTGTATTATACATGTACAGTATGGGGCTGTATTATACATGTGCAGTATGGGGCTGTATTATACATGTGCAGTATGGGGCTGTATTATACATGTGCAGTATGGGGCTGTATTATACATGTGCAGTATGGGGCTGTATTATACATGTACAGTATGGGGCTGTATTATACATGTGCAGTATAGGGCTGTATTATACATGTGCAGTATGGGGCTGTATTATACTTGTGCAGTATAGGGCTGTATTATACATGTGCAGTATAGGGCTGTATTATACATGTGCAGTATGGGGCTGAATTATACATGTGCAGTATGGGGCTGTATTATACATGTACAGTATGGGGCTGTATTATACATGTGCAGTATGGGGCTGTATTATACATGTGCAGTATAGGACTGTATTATACATGTGCAGTATAGGACTGTATTATACATGTGCAGTATAGGGCTGTATTATACATGTACAGTATGGGACTGTATTATACATGTGCAGTATAGGGCTGTATTATACATGTACAGTATGGGGCTGTATTATACATGTGCAGTATAGGGCTGTATTATACATGTACAGTATGGGACTGTATTATACATGTGCAGTATAGGGCTGTATTATACATGTGCAGTATAGGGGCTGTATTATACATGTGCAGTATAGGGCTGTATTATACATGTACAGTATAGGGCTGTATTATACATGTGCAGTATAGGACTGTATTATACATGTACAGTATGGGGCTGTATTATACATGTGCAGTATGGGGCTGTATTATACATGTGCAGTATGGGGCTGTATTATACATGTGCAGTATGGGGCTGTATTATACATGTGCAGTATGGGGCTGTATTATACATGTACAGTATGGGGCTGTATTATACATGTGCAGTATAGGGCTGTATTATACATGTGCAGTATGGGGCTGTATTATACTTGTGCAGTATAGGGCTGTATTATACATGTGCAGTATAGGGCTGTATTATACATGTGCAGTATGGGGCTGAATTATACATGTGCAGTATGGGGCTGTATTATACATGTACAGTATGGGGCTGTATTATACATGTGCAGTATCGGGCTGTATTATACATGTGAAGTATAGGACTGTATTATACATGTGCAGTATAGGACTGTATTATACATGTGCAGTATAGGGCTGTATTATACATGTACAGTATGGGACTGTATTATACATGTGCAGTATAGGGCTGTATTATACATGTACAGTATGGGGCTGTATTATACATGTGCAGTATGGGACTGTATTATACATGTGCAGTATAGGGCTGTATTATACATGTACAGTATGGGACTGTATTATACATGTGCAGTATGGGACTGTATTATACATGTACAGTATGGGACTGTATTATACATGTGCAGTATAGGGCTGTATTATACATATACAGTATAGGACTGTATTATACATGTGCAGTATGGGACTGTATTATACATGTACAGTATAGGGCTGTATTATACATGTACAGTATGGGACTGTATTATACATGTGCAGTATGGGACTGTATTATACATGTACAGTATGGGACTGTATTATACATGTGCAGTATAGGGCTGTATTATACATGTACAGTATGGGACTGTATTATACATGTGCAGTATAGGGCTGTATTATACATGTACAGTATGGGACTGTATTATACATGTGCAGTATGGGACTGTATTATACCTGTACAGTATGGGACTGTATTATACATGTACAGTATGGGGCTGTATTATACATGTGCAGTATGGGGCTGTATTATACATGTGCAGTATGGGGCTGTATTATACATGTGCAGTATGGGACTGTATTATACATGTGCAGTATGGGACTGTATTATACATGTGCAGTATGGGGCTGTATTATACATGTGCAGTATGGGACTGTATTATACATGTGCAGTATAGGACTGTATTATACATGTGCAGTATGGGGCTGTATAATACATGTACAGTATGGGACTGTATTATACATGTGCAGTATAGGGCTGTATTATACATGTGCAGTATAGGACTGTATTATACATGTGCAGTATGGGACTGTATTATACATGTGCAGTATGGGGCTGTATTATACATGTACAGTATGGGACTGTATTATACATGTGAAGTATAGGACTGTATTATACATGTGCAGTATGGGGCTGTATTATACATGTGCAGTATGGGGCTGTATTATACATGTGCAGTATGGGACTGTATTATACATGTGCAGTATAGGGCTGTATTATACATGTGCAGTATGGGGCTGTATTATACATGTGCAGTATGGGGCTGTATTATACATGTACAGTATGGGGCTGTATTATACATGTGCAGTATGGGGCTGTATTATACATGTGCAGTATAGGACTGTATTATACATGTGCAGTATAGGACTGTATTATACATGTGCAGTATGGGGCTGTATTATACATGTACAGTATGGGGCTGTATTATACATGTGCAGTATGGGGCTGTATTATACATGTGCAGTATGGGGCTGTATTATACATGTGCAGTATGGGGCTGTATTATACATGTGCAGTATAGGACTGTTTTATACATGTGCAGTATGGGGCTGTATTATACATGTACAGTATAGGACTGTATTATACATGTGCAGTATGGAGCTGTATTATACATGTGCAGTATAGGACTGTATTATACATGTGCAGTATGGGGCTGTATTATACATGTGCAGTATAGGACTGTATTATACATGTACAGTATAGGACTGTATTATACATGAGCAGTATAGGACTGTATTATACATGCGCAGTATGGGGCTGTATTATACATGCACAGTATGGGGCTGTATTATACATGTACAGTATGGGGCTGTATTATACATGTGCAGTATAGGACTGTATTATACATGTGCAGTATGGAGCTGTATTATACATGAGCAGTATGGGGCTGTATTATACATGTGCAGTATAGGACTGTATTATACATGTACAGTATGGGGCTGTATTATACATGTACAGTATGGGGCTGTATTATACATGTGCAGTATAGGACTGTATTATACATGTGCAGTATGGAGCTGTATTATACATGAGCAGTATGGGGCTGTATTATACATGTGCAGTATAGGACTGTATTATACATGTGCAGTATGGGGCTGTATTATACATGTGCAGTATGGGGCTGTATTATACATGTGCAGTATAGGACTGTATTATACATGTACAGTATGGGACTGTATTATACATGTGCAGTATGGGGCTGTATTATACATGTGCAGTATGGGACTGTATTATACATGTGCAGTATAGGACTGTATTATACATGTGCAGTATAGGGCTGTATTATACATGTGCAGTATAGGACTGTATTAT
Organism: Hyla sarda; assembly: GCF_029499605.1. Classification (NCBI taxonomy): domain Eukaryota; kingdom Metazoa; phylum Chordata; class Amphibia; order Anura; family Hylidae; genus Hyla; species Hyla sarda. Next base: position 19,287,367 of record NC_079201.1, on the reverse strand, counting down.
ACATGTGCAGTATGGGGCTGTATTATACATGTGCAGTATGGGGCTGTATTATACATGTGCAGTATAGGACTGTATTATACATGTACAGTATAGGACTGTATTATACATGTGCAGTATGGAGCTGTATTATACATGTGCAGTAGGGGGCTGTATTATACATGTGCAGTAGGGGGCTGTATTATACATGTGCAGTATGGGGGCTGTATTATACATGTGCAGTATGGGGCTGTATTATACATGTGCAGTATAGGGCTGTATTATACATGTGCAGTATAGGACTGTATTATACATGTGCAGTATAGGACTGTATTATACATGTGCAGTATGGGGCTGTATTATACATGTGCAGTAGGGGGCTGTATTATACATGTGCAGTAGGGGGCTGTATTATACATGTGCAGTAGGGGGCTGTATTATACATGTGCAGTAGGGGGCTGTATTATACTTGTGCAGTATAGGGCTGTATTATACATGTGCAGTATAGGACTGTATTATACATGTGCAGTATAGGACTGTATTATACATGTGCAGTATGGGGCTGTATTATACATGTACAGTATGGGGCTGTATTATACATGTGCAGTATAGGACTGTATTATACATGTGCAGTATAGGACTGTATTATACTTGTGCAGTATAGGGCTGTATTATACATGTGCAGTATAGGACTGTATTATACATGTGTAGTATGGGGCTGTATTATACATGTGCAGTATAGGACTGTATTATACATGTGTAGTATGGGGCTGTATTATACATGTGCAGTATAGGACTGTATTATACATGTGCAGTATAGGGCTGTAGTATACATGTGCAGTATAGGGCTGTATTATACATGTGCAGTATAGGACTGTATTATACATGTGCAGTATAGGACTGTATTATACATGTGCAGTATAGGGCTGTATTATACATGTGCAGTATAGGACTGTATTATACATGTGCAGTATAGGACTGTATTATACATGTGCAGTATGGGACTGTATTATACATGTGCAGTATAGGAATGTATTATACATGTGCAGTATGACTCTGTATTATACATGTGCAGTATGACTCTGTATTATACATGTGCAGTATGGGGCTGTATTATACATGTGCAGTATAGGAATGTATTATACATGTGCAGTATGACTCTGTATTATACATGTGCAGTATGACTCTGTATTATACATGTGCAGTATGGGGCTGTATTATACATGTGCAGTATAGGACTGTATTATACATGTGCAGTATAGGGCTGTATTATACATATGCAGTATAGGACTGTAGTATACATGTGCAGTAGGACTCTGTAGTATACATGTGCAGTATGGAGCTGTATTATACATGTGCAGTATAGAGCTGTATTATACATGTGCAGTATGGAGCTGTATTATACATGTGCAGTATGACTCTGTATTATACATGTGCAGTATGGAGCTGTATCATACATGTGCAGTATGACTCTGTATTATACATGTGCAGTATAGGGCTGTAGTATACATGTGCAGTATAGGACTGCAGTATACATGTGCAGTATAGGACTGTATTATACATGTGCAGTATAGGGCTGTATTATACATGTGCAGTATGACTCTGTAGTATACATGTGCAGTATAGGACTGTATTATACATGTGCAGTATGACTCTGTATTATACATGTGCAGTATGGGACTGTATTATACATGTGCAGTATAGGGCTGTATTATACATGTGCAGTATGACTCTGTAGTATACATGTGCAGTATAGGACTGTATTATACATGTGCAGTATGACTCTGTATTATACATGTGCAGTATGGGACTGTATTATACATGTGCAGTATGGGGCTGTATTATACATGTGCAGTATAGGGCTGTATTATACATGTGCAGTATAGGACTGTATTATACATGTGCAGTATAGGACTGTATTATAAATGTGCAGTATAGGGCTGTATTATACATGTGCAGTATAGGACTGTATTATACATGTGCAGTATGACTCTGTATTATACATGTGCAGTATAGGACTGTATTATACATGTGCAGTATGACTCTGTATTATACATGTGCAGTATGGGACTGTATTATACATGTGCAGTATAGGACTGTATTATACATGTGCAGTATGGAGCTGTATTATACATGTGCAGTATAGGAATGTATTATACATGTGCAGTATGGAGCTGTATTATACATGTGCAGTATGACTCTGTATTATACATGTGCAGTATGGGGCTGTATTATACATGTGCAGTATAGGACTGTATTATACATGTGCAGCATAGGGCTGTATTATACATATGCAGTATAGGACTGTAGTATACATGTGCAGTAGGACTCTGTAGTATACATGTGCAGTAGGACTCTGTAGTATACATGTGCAGTATGGAGCTGTATTATACATGTGCAGTATGACTCTGTATTATACATGTGCAGTATGGAGCTGTATTATACATGTGCAGTATGACTCTGTATTATACATGTGCAGTATAGGGCTGTAGTATACATGTGCAGTATAGGACTGTAGTATACATGTGCAGTATAGGACTGTATTATACATGTGCAGTATAGGACTGTATTATAAATGTGCAGTATGACTCTGTATTATACATGTGCAGTATAGGACTGTAGTATACATGTTCAGTATAGGACTGTATTATACATGTGCAGTATAGGGCTGTATTATACATGTGCAATATGACTCTGTAGTATACATGTGCAGTATAGGACTGTATTATACATGTGCAGTATGACTCTGTATTATACATGTGCAGTATGGGACTGTATTATACATGTGTAGTATGGGGCTGTATTATACATGTGCAGTATAGGACTGTATTATACATGTGCAGTAGGACTCTGTAGTATACATGTGCAGTATGGAGCTGTATTATACATGTGCAGTATGACTCTGTATTATACATGTGCAGTATGGAGCTGTATTATACATGTGCAGTATAGGGCTGTAGTATACATGTGCAGTATAGGACTGTAGTATACATGTGCAGTATAGGACTGTATTATACATGTGCAGTATAGGACTGTATTATAAATGTGCAGTATGACTCTGTATTATACATGTGCAGTATAGGACTGTATTATACATGTGCAGTATAGGACTGTATTATAAATGTGCAGTATGACTCTGTATTATACATGTGCAGTATGGGGCTGTATTATACATGTGCAGTATGGGGCTGTATTATACATGTGCAGTATAGGACTGTATTATACATGTGCAGTATAGGACTGTATTATACATGTGCAGTATGGAGCTGTATTATACATGTGCAGTATGACTCTGTATTATACATGTGCAGTATGGGACTGTATTATACATGTGCAGTATGGGGCTGTATTATACATGTGCAGTATAGGGCTGTATTATACATGTGCAATATGACTCTGTAGTATACATGTGCAGTATAGGACTGTATTATACATGTGCAGTATGGGACTGTATTATACATGTGCAGTATGGGACTGTATTATACATGTGTAGTATGGGGCTGTATTATACATGTGCAGTATAGGGCTGTATTATACATGTGCAGTATGGGGGCTGTATTATACATGTGCAGTATGACTCTGTAGTATACATGTGCAGTATAGGGCTGTAGTATACATGTGCAGTATGACTCTGTATTATACATGTGCAGTATGACTCTGTATTATACATGTGCAGTATGGAGCTGTATTATACATGTGCAGTATAGGACTGCAGTATACATGTGCAGTATGACTCTGTAGTATACATGTGCAGTATGACTCTGTATTATACATGTGCAGTATAGGACTGTATTATACATGTACAGTATGGGGCTGTATTATACATGTGCAGTATAGGGCTGTAGTATACATGTGCAGTATAGGGCTGTATTATACATGTACAGTATAGGACTGTATTATACATGTGCAGTATAGGACTGTAGTATACATGTGCAGTATGACTCTGTAGTATACATGTGCAATATAGGGCTGTATTATACATGTGCAGTATGGAGCTGTATTATACATGTGCAGTATGGGACTGTAGTATACATGTGCAGTATAGGACTGTATTATACATATGCAGTATAGGACTGTAGTATACATGTGCAGTATGACTCTGTATTATACATGTGCAGTATAGGACTGTAGTATACATGTGCAGTATGGGACTAGTATACATGTGCAGTATGACTCTGTATTATACATGTGCAGTATGACTCTGTATTATACATGTGCAGTATGACTCTGTATTATACATGTACAGTATAGGACTGTATTATACATGTGCAGTATGACTGTATTATACATGTGCAGTATTGGGCTGTATTATACATGTGCAGTATAGGGCTGTATTATACATGTACAGTATAGGACTGTATTATACATGTACAGTATAGGGCTGTATTATACATGTGCAGTATGACTCTGTAGTATACATGTGCAGTATAGGGCTGTATTATACATGTACAGTATAGGGCTGTATTATACATGTACAGTATAGGGCTGTAGTATACATGTGCAGTATAGGGCTGTATTATACATGTACAGTATAGGACTGTATTATACATGTGCAGTATAGGACTGTATTATACATGTGCAGTATAGGGCTGTATTATACATGTGCAGTATGGAGCTGTATTATACATGTGCAGTATGGGACTGTAGTATACATGTGCAGTATAGGACTGTATTATACATATGCAGTATAGGACTGTAGTATACATGTGCAGTATGACTCTGTATTATACATGTGCAGTATAGGACTGTAGTATACATGTGCAGTATGGGACTAGTATACATGTGCAGTATGACTCTGTATTATACATGTGCAGTATGACTCTGTATTATACATGTACAGTATAGGACTGTATTATACATGTGCAGTATGACTGTATTATACATGTGCAGTATTGGGCTGTATTATACATGTGCAGTATAGGGCTGTATTATACATGTACAGTATAGGACTGTATTATACATGTACAGTATAGGGCTGTATTATACATGTGCAGTATGACTCTGTAGTATACATGTGCAGTATAGGGCTGTATTATACATGTACAGTATGACTCTGTATTATACATGTACAGTATAGGACTGTATTATACATGTACAGTATAGGACTGTATTATACATGTGCAGTATAGGGGCTGTATTATACATGTACAGTATAGGGCTGTATTATACATGTACAGTATAGGGCTGTATTATACATGTACAGTATAGGACTGTAGTATACATGTGCAGTATGACTCTGTAGTATACATGTGCAGTATGACTCTGTATTATACATGTGCAGTATGACTCTGTATTATACATGTACAGTATAGGGCTGTATTATACATGTGCAGTATAGGGCTGTATTATACATGTACAGTATAGGACTGTATTATACATGTACAGTATAGGACTGTATTATACATGTGCAGTATGACTCTGTATTATACATGTACAGTATAGGACTGTATTATACATGTGCAGTATGGGGCTGTATTATACATGTGCAGTATAGGGCTGTATTATACATGTGCAGTATAGGGCTGTATTATACATGTGCAGTATAGGGCTGTATTATACATGTGCAGTATGACTCTGTAGTATACATGTGCAGTAGGACTCTGTATTACAGTAGAACACTGTGGGAATACTTGCAGAGTACTTCTGCCTTGGAGGACCCCGATGCTGTGGATTGCCTGGTCTTGTTCTGGCAGTGTCTTGTCAGCTGACTACTCCTCTCTCTGTCACTGTTCACATTACCCTCCCTCTCTGCCCCTTTCATGCTAATGTGGCCATTCCCTCTGCAGACATTGGGCAGCCCAGGCAGGAGTCCTCCTCCTCCACTCGTGATGCTGCTGTGGGCTTATAAGAAGAAGACTTGCACAGAGCAGCACAGATGATCTCCACAGCCCGCCGCACCTCTCTGCACTCGGAAAAGTTCCCTACGATCGCAGTGCAAGCTGCTGGACTACTCCAAGGCGGCCATCCCTGAGACAGAGGGGAGGGGAGTGGGACTGTGCCAAGGCTCCAGCCAGACCAGGAGGAGGAGGAGGAGGAGAAGCAGCTCCTTACACTGGAGGACTCCTTGGGTGTGCGGCTGAGGCACACTCAGGGTGCAGAGCTGGAGTGAAGCGACCGGATAAGTATGGCAGGAGAGCTGTCCATTGCACCAGAATTGCCAACCAGTCCACTTGCCATGGAGTACGTCAATGACTTTGATTTGATGAAGTTTGATGTCAAGAAAGAACCACTTGGCGGCCGACCAGATCGCACGATCCGCCAGTGCAATCGTTTGCAGCCAGCAGGCTCGGTGTCCTCCACTCCTATAAGCACTCCTTGCAGCTCGGTGCCATCCTCACCAAGTTTCAGCCCAACAGAGCAGAAGACTCACCTGGAGGACCTGTACTGGATGGCCAACACTTACCAGCAGGTCCAACCAGAGGCATTGAGCCTGACCCCTGAAGACGCTGTGGAAGCTCTAATAGGGCCCCATCAGATGCCCCCTCAGCTGCAGGGCTTTGATGGCTTCAGAGGACACCACCACCACCACCCCCATCACAACCACCACCACCAAAACCATCACCAGTACCAGGGCATCCCTCATGAAGAGCTGGCACATCCCCACCAGCACCCACACCATCACCACCACCACCACCACCAGGCTTCTCCAACCCCATCCAACTCTTCCACCTCCTCCCAGCAGCTGCAGAACAGCCATCCCCAGCACCACCAGTCCAACAACCAAGTAGAAGACAGGTTCTCCGATGACCAACTGGTCTCCATGTCTGTCCGGGAGCTCAACAGGCACCTGAGGGGCTTCACCAAGGATGATGTTATTCGCCTAAAACAGAAGAGAAGAACCCTGAAAAACAGGGGGTACGCCCAGTCCTGCAGGTACAAGAGGGTGCAGCAGAAGCACCACCTGGAGAACGAGAAGACCCAACTCATCCAGCAGGTGGAGCAGCTGAAACTGGAGGTCAATCGCCTGGTGAGAGAAAGAGATGCCTACAAGATGAAGTGTGAGAAGCTGACCAACACCAACTTCAGGGAGACCGGCTCCACCAGTGATAACCCATCTTCTCCAGAGTTCTTCATGTGAGTCTTGTGGGACATGTCCATCCAGAACTGTAGACGGAGGACAAGGGGGGGCTTCAGTGACTCTCCAACTTTTTGTAGGCTTTTAGGGCAGTGTTTCCCAACCAGGGGGCCTCCATCTATTGCAAAACTACAACTTCCAGCATGCCCGGACAGCCGAAGGCTGTCCGGGCGTGCTGGAAGTCGTAGTTTTGCAATAGCTAGAGGTTCACAGTTTGCAGGGTGGTCAGGGGAGTTGTATAACTCTGCATCGAATGATTGAATTGTTGGAGGCATACTGGTTGGGAAACACTGCTTTAGGGGAAGCGAGGAGAACTGGAGACCAACCTGATGGATGTTGTTGTGTCGGGGAGGCCGGGAGGGACACCACCTCGATTTTCGGGGGTCTTGTTTTATCCGAAAATGGCCACAGGACTGTGTCGGACAATAGCACTGCCACTTGGGATCAACAAAGTACAAACAAACTTTACCTACAGAACTTTTCTCATCATCTTAAGACAACTGAACCTGAACAGGTGGGACATTCAGTGCACCCCTAACCCCCCAACCCTCCCCACCGCCCCTTCCCCCTCCATGGTTTTATTGCCTGCTTATATATATATATAAAAAAAAAAAAAAAAACCTGCATTAAAATTATTATTCCTGCATGCTGGACATGTACGGTAATACTTTCTATTTTGTATCATGACCTTGTTTAATCTGAGCATGCTTTTCCTCGGCTCACACAGACTTCCATTGCTTCTGTTGCTATAAACTATGTACTAGGTCTCCATTCTTTTAGGTCTTTTTTAGTTGAGCCCCCCCCCCCCCCCCCACTTAATCCTCCCTCCTGTAAATACGAAGCAATGTTCACCTATCTACATTTCACCCTCTTAGTCTAGGTAGCTTCCATTCAGTAGACAGCGTGGGCCTCTTTCTTTCATTGTGTTCATTGTTTTTCTTATTTTTAGTTTATTTTTTGTTGTTGTTGTTGTTAAAGTGGTACCATGGTGCATTGGCTCTTTGGTTGCGTCGCTATATTGTTACTATTCTGTTTTTTTTTTTTTTACATAGTCTATGTAGTTGTGATGGGTAGTGACAGCCGAGAAACGATATAGGAATACGATATATCTATATCTGTGCGGGTGTAGCAGAGCTGGACTGTTAACCGTTGTTGAGATAAAGTTTGGTATACACAGCTCTGCTTCACCTACATACATATTAATGATACAGTTCAGCTTCCCTATGGAGGATGGTGCTTTAAGTTATTATTTTTTTATTTTATTTTTTTTATTATTTTTTTTTATTTTTTTTTTCTTTCCCCTAGGAATATGGTCTGAACTCTATTATTCCCCCTTAACATAAAACACTGGCATGTGAGTAAAATTTTGGCTGACACCAGCATTGTGCGAAAACCGAAATAACCTACTCTCTGAGGACAATAGCGGGGGCTATATTGTGACAGCTTAAATGGTGACTTATATAGATACTAAATGCTTCCTATCAACTCTGCTATGTTCTGCGGCTTAGTCGCCTCTACACCAGCTTAGCCCAGTGATTCCCAACCAGGGTGCCTCCAGCTGTTGCAAAAACTACCACGGGCATGCTGGGAGTTGTAGTTTTGCAACAGCTGGAGGTTGACAGTTTGTAGCAGGGCGATCAGGGGAGTTGTATGACTCTGCATCTAATTATTGCATGCTGGGAGTTGTAGTTTGGCAACAGCTGGAGGTTGACAGTTTGTAGCAGGGCGATCAGGGGAGTTGTATGACTCTGCATCTAATTATTGCATGCTGGGAGTTGTAGTTTGGCAACAGCTGGAGGTTGACAGTTTGTAGCAGGGCGATCAGGGGAGTTGTATGACTCTGCATCTAATTATTGCATGCTGGGAGTTGTAGTTTGGCAACAGCTGGAGGTTGACAGTTTATGCAGGGCGATCAGGGGAGTTGTATAACTCCGCATCTAATTATTGCATGCTGGGAGTTGTAGTTTGGCAACAGCTGGAGGTTGACAGTTTATGCAGGGCGATCAGGGGAGTTGTATAACTCCGCATCTAATTATTGCATGCCGGGAGTTGTAGTTTTGCAACAGCTGGAGGCACCCTGGTTGGGAAACACTGATCTAGCCAAATCGATTGACTCCTTTCTTCTATCTATTGCTCAGTTTATTTATAAATATATATATATATATGTGTGTAGCAGTTATTTGCAGCCGGTCGCTGTGCGGTTTCATTAATTTTCTGCAGGTCAGTAAAAGTAAAGTGACGCTTTAGGATCACAGCGAACCAGATTAAGAAAAAAAATTTAAAAATTACATTTTTATATATATATATATATCTTTCTTTTTATTTTATTTTTTGGTTGTTTTTGTTCCTTTGGAATGTTTGCACTGCTGGTGCAGATGCATTTAAAAAAAGAAAATTTTGAATAATTTTTTTTTTTTTCTTTTTAGTTTTGTCTCTATATAAGTTAATGGTAGGAAACAGGATTCTATGGACAGCGTGATGCTTATGTTCTTACAATACCAAGGATTTCTGTCAATGCATCAGCAGCGGGGGAGGGGAGGATTGAGGGGGGGGGGGGTCTATGACTTTTTATTTTTTTTTTATTATTATTTCTTTAATTTTCGGATTCAACTGTGTTGAAATCGCGTCTCCAGCAAACAAAAATGTGTTTTCTTCTTCTTTTGGTGTCAGTTCTGGAGGGATACATTTCAAACCCTGCTTCTGATAAACCTGGTCTATTGTAGTTTTATTCAGACTGGTTTCTGTTTTTTTGTTATTGAAATTGTTTCCTATTTTGCTTATTAAAATCATTGAAATGGCGCATGTTACCCGGACTGGTCTTTCTTTGCTGTTTATTATTGATAGGTTTTTCCATGTTCAGGGATGCGGTAATAAGAAATACAACATATATGTATGTGCCCTGGTAAGATCCATGTCTGGAGCCTCAGCGCTACCTTTGGTAAGTGCACGCCGTGTACTTGGTGGAAGTTCAGGGTCCACTGTGCCATAAAGTAATTGGCTGGCCTTCGGACTGGATTTACACAATCATTGACACACGTCTCCTCACACACAACATGTACGCCTGGAAAATGTTGCGCTTTCCTTTATTCGTGGCACGTCGCACATTATGGCGCTTGTTAGGTATGTCCCTTTAAGTCATGCATGGAAAAAAAAAACCGTGTCATAAAGACGCATCATAAAATGCACATTAAACCCAATGATGGAATTCAGAGCCCCAAAAAGTGCTAGATCTTAGGGAAAATATCTATGTATCTCTATCTATCTATCTATCCATCTATCTCATATCTATCTATCTCATATCTATCTATCTCATATCTATCTCATATCTATCTATCTCATATCTATCTCATATCTATCTATCTATCTATCTATCTCATATCTATCTCATATCTATCTATCTCATATCTATCTATCTCATATCTATCTATCTCATATCTATCTATCTATCTCATATCTATCTATCTATCTATCTATCTATCTATCTCATATCTATCTATCTATCTCATATCTATCTATCTATCTATCTCATATCTATCTATCTATCTATCTATCTCATATCTATCTATCTATCTATCTATCTATCTATCTATCTATCTCATATCTATCTATCTATCTCATATCTATCTATCTATCTATCTATCTCATATCTATCTATCTCATATCTATCTATCTAATATCTATCTATCTATCTATCTCATATCTATCTATCTCATATCTATCTCATATCTATCTATCTAATATCTATCTATCTATCTATCTCATATCTATCTATCTCATATCTATCTATCTATCTCATATCTATCTGTCTATCTATCTATCTCATATCTATCTATCTATCTCATATCTATCTATCTATCTATCTATCTCATATCTATCTATCTATCTATCTATCTATCTCATATCTATCTATCTATCTATCTCATATCTATCTATCTATCTCATATCTATCTATCTATCTATCTCATATCTATCTATCTCATATCTATCTCATATCTATCTATCTATCTATCTCATATCTATCTATCTATCTATCTATCTCATATCTATCTATCTATCTCATATCTATCTATCTATCTATCTCATATCTATCTATCTCATATCTATCTCATATCTATCTATCTAATATATATCTATCTATCTATCTATCTCATATCTATCTATCTCATATCTATCTCATATCTATCTATCTAATATCTATCTATCTATCTATCTCATATCTATCTATCTCATATCTATCTATCTCATATCTATCTGTCTATCTATCTATCTCCTATCTATCTCATATCTATCTCTCTATCTCATATCTATCTATCTATTTATTTGTGTATTCATCCTTCTTTTTTCTATCTATCTATCCTCCATCCTTCTATTTGTCTTCTATCTATTGTACCTATCTATCTGTCTCATATCTATCTATCTCATATCTATCTATCTATCTATCTAATATCTATCTATCTGTCTATCTCATATCTATCTAATCTATCTCATATCTATCTATCTCATATCTATCTATCTCATATCTATCTATCTATCTATCTCATATCTATCTATCTATCTCATATCTATCTATCTATCTATCTCATATCCATCTATCTATCTATCTATCTATCTCATATCCATCTATCTATCTATATCTCATATCTATCTATCTCATATCTATCCCATATCTATCTATCTCATATCTATCTATCTCATATCTATCTATCTCATATCTATCTCATATCTATCTATCTCATATCTATCTATCTCATATCTATCTATCTATTTATCTATCTATCTCATATCTATCTCATATCTATCTATCTCATATCTATCTATCTATCTCATATCTATCTATCTCATATCTATCTCATATCTATCATATATTAGCAGGAAGAAAATAACATTCTTGGTATTACATATCTATATTCCAATACCCAGATAACATTTATACACTTGGTAATAGTGAACGTCCCATAGAATGTTCTACGTCTCCATAAGAAATTGGGATGCAAAAGTTTCAATGACAATCAAAATAACCTCATACATTCTTACAGACCCTCGGTCTATGATGTCACTAAGAATGGCGCACAGTTACCGTTCTCCGCTATCAGCTGTACACCATACGTGCCGTCCAGATTAAGTTCTGTTCACAAGCTGCGGAAATTTCTGCCAACCTGTCCCGTTTATTGAAAGGGGATTTTGCCGAAAATCCATGCACATTCTAACCGGTGCGATTTTCTACCATCGTCTCATTTATATACTAACTCTAGTGTTTCATAACCAGTGTGCCTCCAGCTGTTGCAAAACTACAACTCCCATAATGCCCGGACAGCCAACGGCTGTCCGGGCATGCTTTGAGTTGTAGTTTTGCAACAGCTGGAGGCTCCCTGGTTGGGAAACACTGAGATAGATAGAACATAGATCAGTGTTTCCTATGCAGAGTGCCTCCAGCTGTTGCAAAACTACAAATCCCAGCATTCCTGGACAGCCTTTGGCTGTCCGGGCATGCTGGGAGTTGTAGTTTTGCAACAGCTGGAGGTATCCTGGTTGGGAAACACCGAGATAGATAGAACATAGATCAGTGTTTCCTATCCAGGGTGCCTCCAGCTGTTGCAAAACTACAAATCCCAGCATTACGGGACAGACTTTGGCTGTCCGGGCATGCTGGGAGTTGTAGTTTTGCAACAGCTGGAGGCATCCTGGTTGGAAAACACTGAGATAGATAGAACATAGATCAGTGTTTCCTATGCAGAGTGCCTCCAGCTGTTGCAAAACTACAAATCCCAGCATTCCTGGACAGCCTTTGGCTGTCCGGGCATGCTGGGAGTTGTAGTTTTGCAACAGCTGGAGGTATCCTGGTTGGGAAACACCGAGATAGATAGAACATAGATCAGTGTTTCCTATCCAGGGTGCCTCCAGCTGTTGCAAAACTACAAATCCCAGCATTACGGGACAGACTTTGGCTGTCCGGGCATGCTGGGAGTTGTAGTTTTGCAACAGCTGGAGGCATCCTGGTTGGAAAACACTGAGATAGATAGAACATAGATCAGTGTTTCCTATGCAGGGTGCCTCCAGCTGTTGCAAAACTACAAATCCCAGCATTCCTGGACAGCCTTTGGCTGTCCGGGCATGCTGGGAGTTGTCGTTTTGCAACAGCTGGAGGCATCCTGGTTGGGAAACACTGAGATAGATAGAACGTAGATCAGTGTTTCCTAACCAGGGTGCCTCCAGCTGTTACAAAACTACAAATCCCAGCATTACGGGCATGCTGGGAGTTGTCGTTTTGCAACAGCTGGAGCCACCCTGGTTGCATTTTATATAGCTGCAGAAATTTCTATCATTCACCCGAATGGAGTTTGGCAGAAATCCATGCAACCTATATCCGAAACTGGTGCAATTTCCTTATATTCCTATTTTTTAAATATCTGGACATTGTTGGGGACTTATGGGTATTTTTCGAAAAAGTGTACGAAAAGGGCCCTGCCCTATGGATGTTGTATAATCACCTGCCGTAACATAGCAAACTGTAAGGTGTATTGCCATATAGGGCTGGGGGGAGGAGGGGGGGGGCATTGTTGCAGAGGCTGAAGGGTTAATGCGTCCGATTTGGCAGGGACTGGGGAATCTGGAGCGGAATATGGTGGGAACTGCCATAGCGTATTACTGCTCCCTCATGCATGCGCCGAATAAATGGCTGGACTAATTAAACAACAAAAAAAAAATACAAAATGAAGAAATGTCCCTTTGAGAAGCCGGAATAGGACGGCCCTTGTCTACGGCTCTGCTAGGTAACCGGTCCGGCAGTCCTATGCAAAGTTCAGGGTTTACTCCATAAAAAACAAACAAAAAAAAGCATAAAAAGCATAGACAACCTGCCCCTCTACAAAAAACGAGGACACGTCCTGATGCCGCTCACCGGCCGGTGCAGAAGAGCTTACACTCTAATTTGTATCATCCGATTCTCCGCTGTCAGCTAAAAAAAATAATAATAATATAAAGAAATAAAAAAAATGCATAAAAAATAACAAAAATAATATACATAATAACTTTCAGCAATTTTTGATGTTACAGGTGTAAACGGCTGGTGCAGAAGAGGCGCGGGGTCTGTGGGATTCATGTAGATGTAGCAGAGCTGAGTTGGTCCCCGTCGCCCCGCTGCGTTATACGCGACAAGAATTCTATAAAATGATCATTTTATCGCGGCGCTAAAAAAAAAAAAGGTTCAACCGTCCTCAGATATAGGTGAAATGCGGGAGGAAAGGTTCAAGTGACAAACTCAGCTCTGCGAGATGTGCAGCTCTGAACGGCAGCGGCCTAGTGATCGTCCTGCTGATTCAGTACAATTAGGAGATTCGTGTGTGTGGAGAAGTATGTGCAGCCAGCGCAGAAATGGCCTGGTATTATTGTTATCAATGATAGATAGTGTCATGTGCTGTACATATATATAGTACATAGTATAGAAGAAATGATAGATACATAGATGTGAGATAGATATGAGATAGATAGATATGAGATAGATAGATATGAGAGATAGATAGATAGATAGATATGAGATAGATAGATAGATATGAAATAGATAGATATGAGATAGATAGATAGATAGATAGATATGAGATAGATAGATATGAGATAGATAGATAGATATGAGATAGATAGATATGAGATAGATAGATATGAGATAGATAGATAGATATGAGATAGATAGATAGATATGAGATAGATATGAGATAGATAGATAGATAGATATGAGATAGATAGATATGAGATAGATAGATATGAGATAGATATGAGATAGATAGATAGATATGAGATAGATATGAGATAGATAGATATGAGATAGATATGAGATAGATAGATATGAGATAGATAGATATGAGATAGATAGATAGATATGAGATAGATAGATAGATATGAGATAGATATGAGATAGATAGATAGATATGAGATAGATATGAGATAGATAGATAGATAGATAGATATGAGATAGATATGAGATAGATAGATAGATAGATATGAGATAAATAGATAGATAGATAGATAGATATGAGATGGATAGATATGAGATAGATAGATATGAGATAGATAGATATGAGATAGATAGATGTGAGATAGATAGATAGATATGAGAGAGAGAGAGATATGAGATAGATAGATATGAGATATATAGATAGATAGATAGATATGAGATAGATAGATAGATAGATAGATAGAGATAGATAGATATGGGATAGATAGATAGATATTAGATAGATATGAGATAGATAGATAGATATGAGATAGATATTAGATAGATAGATAGATATGAGATAGATATAAGATATATAGATAGATATGAGATAGATAGATAGATATGAGATAGATAGATAGATATGAGATAGATAGATATGAGAGAGATAGATAAATATGAGAGAGATAGATAGATAGATATGAGATAGATAGATATGAGAGAGATAGATAAATATGAGATAGATAGATAGATAGATATGAGATAGATATGAGATAGATAGATAGATATGAGATAGATAGATATGAGATAGATAGATATGAGATAGATATGAGATAGATAGATATGAGATAGATATGAGATAGATATGAGATAGATAGATGTGAGATAGATAGATATGAGATAGATAGATATGAGATAGATAGATATGAGATAGATAGATAGATATGAGATAGATAGATATGAAATAGATAGATAGATATGAGATAGATAGATATGAGATAGATAGATAGATATGAGATAGATATGAGATAGATTGATAGATATGAGATAGATAGATATGAGATAGATAGATAGATATGAGATAGATAGATATGAAATAGATAGATAGATATGAGATAGATAGATATGAGATAGATAGATAGATATGAGATAGATATGAGATAGATAGATAGATATGAGATAGATAGATATGAGATAGATAGATAGATATGAGATAGATAGATAGATAGATATGAGATAGATAGATATGAGAGAGATAGATAAATATGAGAGAGATAGATAGATATGAGATAGATAGATATGAGATAGATATGAGATAGATATGAGATAGATAGATGTGAGATAGATAGATATGAGATAGATAGATATGAAATAGATAGATAGATATGAGATAGATAGATATGAGATAGATAGATAGATATGAGATAGATATGAGATAGATAGTGTCATGTGCTGTACATATATATAGTACATAGTATAGAAGAAATGATAGATAGATAGATATGAGATAGATAGATAGATATGAGATGATAGATAGATATGAAATAGATAGATATGAGATAGATAGATATGAGATAGATAGATAGATATGAGATAGATAGATAGATAGATAGATATGAGATAGAAAGATATGTGATAGATAGATATGAGGTAGATAGATAGATAGATAGATAGATAGATAGATATGAGATAGATGTGAGATATGAGATAGATAGATATGAGATAGATAGATAGATATGAGATAGATAGATATGAGATAGATAGATAGATATGAGATAGAAAGATATGTGATAGATAGATATGAGGTAGATAGATAGATAGATAGATATGAGATAGATGTGAGATATGAGATAGATAGATATGAGATAGATAGATATGAGATAGATATATAGATAGATAGATATGAGATAGATAGATAGATAAATAGACAGATAGATATGAGATAGATAGATAGATAGATATGAGATAGACAGATATGAGATAGATAGATATGAGATAGATAGATAGATAGATAGATAAATAGACAGATAGATATGAGATAGATAGATAGATAGATATGAGATAGATAGATATGAGATAGATAGATATGAGATAGATAGATATGAGATAGATAGATAAATAGACAGATAGATAGATATGAGATAGATAAATAGACAGATAGATATGAGATAGATAGATAGATAGCAAAAATAGCGGAAGATCAGCACAACCAAAGGAAACAATAGTGGGTGCAACTAGTTGGCCCCGGTCAAAGGCCCAAATCCAGACAAAACAGCAGAAGATGGTCGCAGCGTCCAAAAAATAGTGAAAAATAATAAGGAGGTGATATGGAATAAAGCCACGTTAGTTTTTCTCACTATTTTTTGGAGTGCTGCCACTATCTTCTGCTGTTTTGTCTAGATAGATAGATAAATGTACATTGATTAAAAGGTAAAATCATAACTATAACAATAAATTCATCTTGTTTACAGAACAATTTATTATTTTTTTTTTCAAATTTCATTTTGTACTTTGCAAATAAAACTTCACATCGCATCGAATCATTTTCAGGAATAAAAACAATGAAATGATATCAGTTGTATAATGTGACAGGATCCTCCGCACCTTCACTGTCTGCACTTCACATTGTGAAAGCATTAAAAAAAACATATATATATATAGACGTTATCGCTCATCTTCAGGTCTGTGATTTTACATGGGACTGCAGGTAAAGCTACTACATGCTACCCCATAGAGTTCAATAGGAAGTGTTGATTTGTACCGCTCTAGTATATATGTTGTTTTCCCCCCTGTATTTGTAGTTTTTGTTTCTTTTTGCTGCCATTACTATGTATGTTTATCAGTGTTTCCCAACCAGGGTGCCTCCAGCTGTTGCAAAACTACAACTCCCAGCATGCTGGGAGTTGTAGTTTTGCAACAGCTGGAGGTTCACAGTTTGTAGCAGGGTGATCAGGGGAGTTGTATAACTCTGCATCTAATTATTGCATGCTGGGAGTTGTAGTTTTGCAACAGCTGGAGGTTCACAGTTTGTAGCAGGGGGATCAGGGGAGTTGTATAACTCTGCATCTAATTATTGCATTCTGGGAGTTGTAGTTTTGCAACAGCTGGAGGTTCACAGTTTGTAGCAGGGTGATCAGGGGAGTTGTGTAACTCTGCATCTAATTATTGCATGCTGGAAATTGTAGTTTTGCAACAGCTAGAGGTTCACAGTTTGTAGCAGGGTGATCAGGGGAGTTGTATAACTCTGCATCTAATTATTGTATGCTGGGAGTTGTAGTTTTGCAACAGCTGGAGGTTCACAGTTTGTAGCAGGGTGATCAGGGGAGTTGTATAACTCTGCATCTAATTACTGCATGCTGGGAGTTGTAGTTTTGCAACAGCTGGAGGTTCACAGTTTGTAGCAGGGTGATCAGGGGAGTTGTATAACTCTGCATCTAATTATTGCATGCTGGGAGTTGTAGTTTTGCAACAGCTGGAGGTTCACAGTTTGTAGCAGGGGGATCAGGGGAGTTGTATAACTCTGCATCTAATTATTGCATTCTGGGAGTTGTAGTTTTGCAACAGCTGGAGGTTCACAGTTTGTAGCAGGGTGATCAGGGGAGTTGTGTAACTCTGCATCTAATTATTGCATGCTGGAAATTGTAGTTTTGCAACAGCTAGAGGTTCACAGTTTGTAGCAGGGTGATCAGGGGAGTTGTATAACTCTGCATCTAATTATTGTATGCTGGGAGTTGTAGTTTTGCAACAGCTGGAGGTTCACAGTTTGTAGCAGGGTGATCAGGGGAGTTGTATAACTCTGCATATAATTACTGCATGCTGGGAGTTGTAGTTTTGCAACAGCTGGAGGTTCACAGTTTGTAGCAGGGTGATCAGGGGAGTTGTATAACTCTGAATCTAATTACTGCATGCTGGGAGTTGTAGTTTTGCAACAGCTGGAGGTTCACGGTTTGTAGCAGGGTGATCAGGGGAGTTGTATAACTCTGCATCTAATTACTGCATGCTGGGAGTTGTAGTTTTGCAACAGCTGGAGGCGCCCTGGTTGGGAAACACTGATGTATATGCTCGTTTATATTATGCCGGGTATTTACTATGTGAGCGCTGACTCTGTCTACCACCAGTAGGTCAGTAAGTGGTGAGAGCATTGGCCCAAATCTCTCCATAGAGAACGCCCGGGTTGGCACTTGCACAGAGGAAAAAGGAAGTCATCCAGATTTCTATGGAAAGAGCTAGAAGTAGGAATGAAATGACCTACAGGACGGGTTCTCCAGGAGCTGATAAGTCCTCGTGTATCGGGGTGTGGAAGACTTTCTACAGTTGCGGATCAGAGGAATGGCGGCCATTTTCTTCCTATATTCCACTCATTTTGTGGCAGACATCCGTACAGTAAGACGTTGGAGGAACTTCTACGTAGAGAACAGGGTGAATTTATTCTGTTTCAATTTTCAATAGAAAATGTTCTGTGTAAAAGAACTGAACGTATAACTGGGTAGAAACCGACGCGTTTCGCATGTAATTTTTTTGTTGCCCTTCCTTCAAAGTGTTAAGACGTAACGTCACACGCTGTTCCATATTATCCTCAGGGGTCGCTGCGTCTTACCTGTCTGTATACAGTCACCGGGCCCTCTCCGCGTCTTCTATATAAGCAGCTCATACATCTACATGACACGGTTTGGTTTCACCGTCCTGGATACGGAGCCTCTCCGCACTCTCTCAGGCTTACGTAACGTTCTATAAATGTTGATCTAGATAAAAGCTTTAGTGGTTGTTTACATCATTCGGAATCTTCATAAAGAAAGAGTTGATGAACCTTATGTGGAAAAATTGTATTAAAATATAATACGAAATGCACAGAATATGATTCGAAACGCATCGGTTTCTTTCATTCCTTTTTACTCTGTATTGTTTTATCCACACAACATGATTACAAGGTTTGAGCCAAATGAAGATTGGACCTGGTCTAGGGGCCTAGTCTTAGACCCCATTCATATTCTAACATGGAAAATTGTATTAAAATGATGAAAACCTGGCCAAAAAAGAGAGGATGAAAAAACACTGACGACAGAGGTATAATTCGAAATGCGTTGAATTCTCTAATTCCTTTTAATATTACTATACTTACTGTATGGTTTAATCCACACGACGTGTCTCCAAGTCAAGGTATAATCCAGATGAAGACTACTATAGATCGGACCTGGTCTAGGGGCCTCGGGTCAGGAGGCCAAGGATGAAGATGATCCCAGTCATATTCTTACATGGACTAAGAGAGGATGAAATAACACTGATATTAGAGGTATAGCTTGGAACGTGTTGAATTATCTATCTATCTATCTATCTATCTATCTATCTCATATCTATCTATCTATCCATCTCATATCTATCCATCTCATATCTATCTATCTCATATCTATCTCATATCTATCTATCTCATATCTATCTATCTATCTATCTCATATCTATCTATCTCATATCTATCTATCTATCTATCTATCTATCTCATATCTATCTATCTCATATCTATCTATCTCATAATCTCATATCTATCTATCACAAGGGCTGTTGTGCTGTTCTTTGGACTTTTGTATCTATCTCATATCTATCTATCTATCTCATATCTATAAATCTATCTCATATCTATCTCATATCTATCCATCTATCTCATATCTATGTCATATCTATCTATCTCATATCTATCTCATATCTATCTCATATCAATCTATCTATCTCATATCTATCTATCTATCTATGTCATATCTATGTGTCTATCTCATATCTATCTATCTCATATCTATCTATCTTTCTCATCTCTACCTATCTATCTATCTATCTCATATCTATCTATGTTTCTCATCTCTACCTATCTATCTATCTCTCATATCTATCTATTTCATATCTATCTATCTCATATCTATCCTCTATCCATCTATCTATCTATCTCACATCTATCTATCTATCTATCTATCTCATATCTATCTTCTATCTATCTCATATCTATCATCTATCTCATATCTATCTATTTATCTATCTCATATCTATCTATCTCATATCTATCTCATATCTATCTATTTATCTATCTCATATCTATCTATTTATCTATCTCATATCTATCTATCTATCTCATATCTATCTATCTCATATCTATCTATCTATCTATCTATCTCATATCTATCTATCTCATATCTATCTGTCTATCTCATATCTATCTATCTCATATCTATCTATCTATCTATCTCATATCTATCTATCTATCTCATATCTATCTATCTATCTATCTCATATCTATCTGTCTCCTATCTATCTCATCACAACGTGTTTCCAAGCCAATATATGAGCCCAGTAATGACTATAGCTTGAACCTGGCCGTGGGGGTCCTGGAGTTAGGAGGCCAAGGACAAGGATGACCTCAGTCGTAGCCGTTGGTTTTGGTTTGCTAGTCTTGTATAGAACACTATAGAAGACATTTCCTGCCATCAGGTCATCACTGGTGCTGGAAACAAGAGCGACTGATGGAATTTTAAGAGGAAGCACAAAATAGGAGTAAAGTGAAGACGTTTGATAGATGTCCTAAGTGCTTCCTGACACTGTACCTCCCCTGAAGCCTTCACGTTGGACGTCTATCACCGCTGTCTTGAGCATCGTGGCGCGCACACCGTAACATGAAGGCGTAGGACCACTCGGGGGTAAAGACCAACGTTGTGGTTTGGAAATTCTGGAGGAACCATAGCGCTAATGCACGTCGTGCTGAGTATCGTGTTTTCTGGCACGGAAGACGCGCTCGCTTCTGTTTAACCCTATCTAGACCCAAAAGAGTGTAGTCTAGAATGGACTATATTCTAGGGTGGCGGTCTCCAAACTGTGGACCTCTAGATGATGCAAAACTACAGCTCTCAGCATGCCCGGACAGCCAACGGCTGTCCGGGCATGCTGAGAGTTGTAGTCTTGCAACAGCTGGAGGTCCACAGTTTGGAGACCACTGTTGCAGAGGTAAGACGCGACACTTTCTTCGCATTTTCCAGGGCCTACATTTACAGAGCTCTCATTACGAGCAACTCGATCTATGCAGAACACGGTGGTTTGCCAAACCATGGAACGTAAGACGCGGCTCAGAAATATATATGTCATGTGTGGTATTACCGCAGTGTCTGGATCACACTGAGACAATAGTACAGGATGGAAGCAGAAACAACCACAATTACACTTGCAAGAACATTATATGAAATCTGAAGCTACCAGGAGACGCGTTTCCCATTAGACCGGTCAAGAGCTTCGGCGCTCGCAGTTAACCTCTTGATTGTACGTTATTATGTGTCCCGTGACACCATGCTTTTTATTTTTATTTTATTTTATTTTTATATTAAAATTTTTATTTCTGTATGTATTCATTTATTGTAATTCATTTATTTATGTATTTATTTTTATTTTATTTATTATTTATTTATTTTCATTGATTTATTTATTTTTATTCAACTCATTGATGTTTTTTTTTATTTGTTTATTTATTTATTTTTATTTGTTTATTTATTTACTTATTTTTTTTCTTCTTCATTTCATGTTTAAACATGTTTAATATTATTTGTTGCAAATTTGCTTTGGCGTGAAACGTGTCGTACTAGAGGAGAATCATTCCAACCCTTATTAGATAGTCACAGTCTCCCGTTCTGTGATGGTGCACAAGGCGACATTTTTATTGATTTCCAGCCAGACACGTATCATATGAAATGAATAAGGAATTCATCTTCATTTATTTATTTTATTTTATATTTATTTATTCATTTTATTTTATTTTATTTTATATTTTATTTATGTATTTATTGTTAACCTACTTCAATAATGTTCATCATAAAATTCCGCCGTACCAGTGTAATGATAACAGTTGTACCTGTGGTACTACATTAATAAGATAGGACCAATAAGGGATTTTTTTTATATCAGTAGAAAACAAAACTGAGATTTCTTTTATATATATATATATATATATATATATATATATATATATATATATATAAATAAAAAATAAATACATAAAAAAAATATATATATATATTTTTTTTATTTTTTATTTATTTATTTTTTATTTATATATATATATATATATATATATAGCAACAGGAGAATACAGCAGCGCACTGCTAGCACAAAGATATAGATAAAACATGAGTATATAGATACAACATGAAAAGCTATTCAGCTATAGGGCAAGAAATGGAAATATAAAATTGTGAAGTTATGAAATAGTGAGGTACTTAGCTTGCAATTTGGCGGCCAAATAGCTTGGACCATCCCACCGCGATAAGGTGACCTCATTGGGACGGACCCTACACTATGAAAATGCCTTTGTGTGAACAGTTCAGCAGGCATTGCAGGATCTGAAACATATATATTTATATATTTTTTTCATTTTTATTTAAATAATAGTAAAAAAAATGGGATAATA
This sequence comes from Hyla sarda, assembly GCF_029499605.1. Taxonomy (NCBI): domain Eukaryota; kingdom Metazoa; phylum Chordata; class Amphibia; order Anura; family Hylidae; genus Hyla; species Hyla sarda. The sequence goes on along the minus strand of NC_079201.1, from coordinate 19,264,177 downwards.
GAAATAAAATGGGGACATTTGTAAATATTTTATTTATTTATTTATTTTACAATAATCATATATGATCCATTGTAATTTTTCTTTAAATAATAGAAAAAAAATTGGGGACATTTTTTTAATTATTTATTTATTCTTTGTGCAATAATAAGATATAATCCATGGTAAAAAAAAAATTAATAATAGAAAGAAATTGGGAAATTTTTAACATTTTTTTTTTACAATAAGTAGATATGATAAATGGTAATTTTTTTTTTTAAGAATACAAAAAAATGTGACTTTTTTATTTTATTCTTTTTTTTTTATTCCACTATGATATTATTTGTATTGCTATGATTTACTGTTTCATTTTTAAGCCTTTTTATCCCATTTCGGATCATATTTTATAAAGCAAATATGAATATAATATTTTTTTAATCTAAAGCCAATATAGTGAAGATGTGGAAGAGACCAGACTTGTGACCCCGATAGAGATGGCTCCATAATGAGTGGTCATCTTTTGGTGTGTATTCATTTTCCATGTAGGATCCAGCACCCTCTGCACGCCCCGTCCCTCGCTCGTACGCACATGACCAGGTGCACAGCTTAAGTGTAATTAGTGAATCTTCCGCTCGTCCTCCGGAGAGTTCTGTGCTAGTGAGCTTCAAATAATCGCTGATAGCACTAAAAATTATGAAGTGCTAATACATTTCCACCAGGAGCCGAGCGAGAACCTATTAACTGTTTCCTGCTGTGAAATCCCAAGTCGGCTGTGAATAGTATGGAGAACATTGCAGACAAGCGGAACATTGAAGAACATTCCGGAGCTCGGGTCCAGCTGGTATTTTCTTTTCAACTATTCACATGTTTACAACACCGAGCAGGTAAGAACATCACTGTATACTCTGTATTGTATATTGCAGTGGAAAAATCATATCTATCTATCTATCTATCTATCTATCTATCTCATATCTATCTATCTCTCTCATATCTATCTATCTCTCTCATATCTATCTATCTCATATCTATCTCTCTATCTCATATCTATCTATCTATCTATCTATCTCATATCTATCTATCTATCTATCTCATATCTATCTATCTATCTCATATCTATCTATCTATCTCATATCTATCTATCTCATATCTATCTATCTCATATCTATCTATCTCATATCTATCCATCTATCTCATATCTATCTATCTCATATCTATCTATCTCATATCTATCTATCTATCTCTCTCATATCTATCTATCTCTCTCATATCTATCTATCTCTCTCATATCTATCTATCTATCTCATATCTATCTATCTCATATCTATCTATCTATCTATCTATCTCATATCTATCTATCTCATATCTATCTATCTCATATCTATCTATCTCATATCTATCTATCTCATATCTATCTATCTCATATCTATCTATCTAACTCATATCTATCCATCTCATATCTATCTATCCATCTCATATCTATCTATCTCATATCTATCTATCTCATATCTATCTATCTATCTATCTATCTCATATCTATCTATCTATCTATCTATCTCATATCTATCTATCTATCTATCTCATATCTATCTATCTATCTATCTATCTCACATCTATCTCATATCTATCTATCTCACATCTATCTATCTCACATCTATCTATCTCACATCTATCTATCTCATATCTATCTATCTCATATCTATCTATCTCATATCTATCTCATATCTATCTATCTCATATCTATCTATCTCATATCTATCTCATATCTATCTCTCTCACATCTATCTATCTCACATCTATCTATCTCATATCTATCCATCTCATATCTATATATCTATTTCATATCTATCTATCTCATATCTATTTATCTCATATCTATCTATCTCCTATCTATCTATCTATCTATCTCATATCTATCTATCTGCTATCTATCTATCTCCTATCTATCTATCTCATATCTATATTTATCTCATATCTATCTATCTCATATCTATCTATCTATCTATCTATCTATCTATCTATCTCATATCTATCTCATATCTATCTATCTATCTCATATCTATCAGTCTCATATCTATCTATCTCATATCTATCTATCTATCTATCTATCTCATATCTATCTATCTCATATCTATCTATCTATCTCATATCTATCTATCTATCTCTCTCATATCTATCTATCTATCTATCTATCTAAGATAGAAGAAATGACCCTCTGCTGCACAGCCTGTATAACAGTGCTTAATGTTGTGTGCCCTCAAAATAACTCAACACACAGTCATTATTGTCTAAACCTTGGCAACAAAATTGAGGACACCCCTAAGTGGAAATGTTCAAATTGGGCCCAGTCAGCCATTTTCCTTCCCTATTGTCATGTGACTAATTAGTGTTCCAAGGTCTCAGGTGTGAATGGGAAGCAGGTGTCTTAAATTTGGTGTTATCACTCTCACACTCTTTAATACTGGTCAATGGAAGTTCAACATGGCACCTCCTGGCTAAGAAGTTTCTGGGGATCTGAAAAATGGCCTAGGCTATAAAAAGATTGCCAAAACGCTAAAACTGAGCTGTACCACGTTGGGCAAGACCACGCAGTAGTTTCACAGGACAGATTCCACTTAGAACAGGCCTCGCCACGGTCAACCAACGAAACAAAGTGCACAGGCTCAGCGTCATATCCAGAGGTTGTCTTTGGGAATAGATGTGTGAGTCCTGCCAGCATTGCTGCAGAGGTTGAAGGGGTGGGAAGGTCAGCCTGTCAGTGCTCAGACTATACACCTCACACTGCATCAACTTGGTCTGCACGACTGTCATCCTAGAGATGAAGCACAAGAAAGCTGGCATACAGTTTGCTGAAGACAAGTAGACTAAAGACATGGATGACTGGAACAATGTCCTGTGGTCCCATGAGACCAAGATAACCCTATTTGGTTCAGATGGTGTCAGGCGTGTAGTGACAACCAGGTGAGGAGGACAAAGACAAGTGTGTTTTGCCTACAGACAAGCATGGTGGTGGGAGTATCATGGTCTGGGCCTACATGAGTGCTGCTGGTACTGGGGGCTACAGATCATTGAGGGAACCATGTGTGGTGGCCCAGCACAGAAATTGCACCCCTGTACCTTTCTGTCCTGTGTGGCGGACTCTATCTCAGTGTCCCCTGAGTCCAGCCTTATTGTATATATCTCAAATGGTTAATAAGTGCCTTATGTTATACATGAAAATCTCTTTATAATGTTCATACGCCTTTAAATGTTGTTACCAAGTCATGTAACCAGGGAAGGTGTCAGGTGACTAGTGTGGTGACCTATAGGACTCCTCCAAAGTGCTCCCATATAAACCAAGGGAGGAGCTAGTTCAGTCTCTTGAGCTTCTTGAGTACATGCTGAGGAACAGTCAAGACCTGAGAGTGTCTGGTCCCTGAGGAGACCCAAGGCCTAGTCACGCAGCCCCGCTTCCATCACCAAGTGCCCCACAGGGGAACGTTAAAGCTTGGTAAGCTCCACAAGGGGTGAAGTCTAGTCAGTCCTAGTCAAGTCAGTCAAGTCTGTCTAAATTCAGCGTGGGTCTGCAGCATTCTGTCCAAGTCCACTACTAGTCCCAGCGAGCCCGCAAGTCTCCTAAGTCACTGGTCATCTGTCATCCTCAGTAAAGCTGCCATTGTTCCCTAACTTGGCATCAGAGTCATTATTTGGGTGGTGCAGAGGTTAACCATGCCCTGGCATCACGAATACATCTGCCCCTAGGGTAATAACATCTGCCCTCATCACACCCTCACCTCATGAATGGCAACATGTATGGTGATATACTGAAGCAGAACCTGATCCCCCTCCCTTCAGAGACTGAGCCGCAGGGCAGTATTCACACATGATAACAACCCCAAACACCTCCAAGACGTCCACTGCCTTACTAATGGGAGCTGAGGGTAAAGGTGATGGACTGGCCAAGCATGTCTCCAGACCTAAACCCTGCTGAGCATCTGTGGTGCATCCTCAAAAGGAAAGAGGGGGGTTGGGGGGACAAGATCTCTAACATCCACCGGCTCCGTGATGTGATCATGGAGGAGTGGATGAGGACTGCAGGGGAACCTGTGAAGATCTGGTGAACTCCATGTCCAAGAGTCTTAAAGAGGTACTGTGGTTGAATTTTTTTTTTTTTTTAATCAACTGGTGACAGAAAAATATACAGATTTGTAAATTACTTCTATTAAAATCTTAATCCTTCCAGTACTTATCAGCTGCTGTATGCTCCACAGGAAGTTGTATGGTTCTTTCAAGTCTGACAACAGTGCTCTCTGCTGACATCTCTGTCCATGTCAGGAACTGTCCAGAGCAGGATAGGTTTGCTATGGGGGTTTGCTCATATTCTGGACAGTTCCTGACATGGACAGAGGTGTCAGCAGAGAGCACTGTGGTCAGACTGGAAAGAACTACACAACTTCCTCTGTAGTATACAGCAGCTGATAAGTACTGAAAGTTGTGGTGAGGGTGTGATGAGGAGCAGATGTTATTATTCTAGGGGCAGATGATATTAACCCCTTGTGTTCGTGATCCCAGGGCATGGTTTATCCTCTTTACCACCCAAATGTATACTGCTGGATCCTGGGCTAGGCATGGGGGGCAAATAATGACTGACGCCAAATTACGGAACAACAGAATCTTTACTGAGTCAGACAGATGTAACAGTCTATACAGCTTGGCTAGGCTCAAGGAGGTGTCCAGTGACTTCAGAGACCACAGGGCTTGCTGGGACTTATAGTGAACTTGGACAATTTGATGCAGGGCCACGCTGACTTGAGACAGACTTGACTTGCACTGACTTGACTGAGACTGACTATGACAGACTTCACCCCGTTTGTAGCTCAGCAGGTGTTGACTTTCACCAGTGGGGTAGTGAACATGTGGAGTCATGGCTACGTGGTAGACTTTGGGCCTTCCTAGGACACCAGACACTCTCTCAGGACCCGACCTCACTGTAGCTCAGCAAAGACTCAAAGAGTAAGAGGAAGCTCCACCCAGGACTTATATGGGGGAGACTCTGGAGGGGTCCCATAGGTCACATGGTCACTTGTACCTTTCCCTGGTTACAATCACATGACAATAATACTTAAAGGCATACAACAATATATGTATATTACACTAAATAACCTTTTGACAATTTGGGCCCAATTGGAAATTTCCACTTAGGGGTGTAGTCACTTTTGTTTCCAAGATTTAAACATTAATGGCTGTGTTGAGTTATTTTAAGGGGACACAATATTAAACACTGGTTATACAGGCTGTGGGAGATACTGTATCTATCAATCTATCTATTTATCTATCAATCTATCTATCTATTTACCTATCTATCTACCTATCTATCTTTCTGTCCATCATTTTACATTATAAAAGTATTTGGTGGCCCAGTACGGGAGATGTTACCCCGTACCCATGTGTCCTGTCCGGCAGCCTCCTTCAGTGTCCCCAGGGCCCCTTGCACCTGTTTCCCCCCTGTACATATGTTCTGCAGTGTATTGTATTATAAAATGTGTTGTATCTTTAAGAGTTATACCATGTGATATGTCATGTGAGATAAAGTCACAGCTTTATGAGTCAAGTCAAGTCAGTCCGTGGCCCTGGCTGAACTGTATAGACTTTACTATCTGTCTACCCTCAGTAAAGCTTCTGTTGTCTGTAACTTGGCGTCGGAGTCTTTATTGCCCCCGTGCCTAGCCCAGGATCCAGCGGCATACATTCAGGTGGTTTTAGGCTAAACCACGTACTGGCATCACGAATACAAGGGATTAATGCCATCTGCCCCTAGGGTAACAACATCTGCCCTCATCGCACCCCGCTACCACAATAATGTAATGAACCAACGGTTGTCCGGGCATGCTGGGAGTTGTAGTTTTGCAACAGCAGGAGGCACACCGTTCGGAAAACACTGGTCTATATGAACGATATACAGTAGCCGAGTATTACGTAGGAGAGATCCAGGTTGTGCAATAGCAGCATGATAAACAACAGCGCTGGGAGATAAACCTTTTAGGTTCACGGTGACTGAGTTGTTTGACTTTAGTAGAAAGAGTCTGACAGGTGTTGTGAAATGTTCACAGTTATGTGTTTTCTGACAACTAGTAGCGCAACGTGAAGATCCAGCGATCAGATAATAACAGAAAAAGAAAACTATCCTATAGGCATACAAGACATTTTTAAGGTCTGTCATGCCCAGGAAAGAGTGAGACCTACCGCTTGTCCCAACCCCTCCTTCCCTGCTCACTTGGATAATCCGTCCTAATCGGCAGCCCCCAACTGGAATGGTGGTCCCTACACTAATAGTCCGAATAGTCAGAAAAAAACAGGTCGGTAAAAAAAATCACAAAAATATAGACAGAACAATTTATTGGTCAAATCTAGAGAGTAGCGTGGTACAAAATCAGTAGACAAATGCAACGTCAGAATACAGGTGATGGGTCGAACCTAGACAGCGGTGAAGTGCAAACTCTGAAGACAAAAAAAAAGGGTCAAGGTGCAGGTAAAGGTCAGGTCATGGAAGGTCAGTACTAGGGATGAGCGAATCGAATCTGACGAATTCGAATTTGTTACGAATTTCAGGAAAAATTTGCTTTGCAACGAATCCGATCGCACAAATCGCTTCATTATACTCCATTTAGTGCGGTTCAGGCTCCAGGGCATTTAAAATGGCAGGGTCCGTATGTGAGGACATTGGGCAAGGAATCCTTGGAAGGCGGGAAGGGAAGTAGGCGGGATGACCCTGAATCACATGCAGCATGCAGCCTATCAGCAGCCAGCCACCCCTGTGATGTCACAGCCCTATATAACTGGCAGCCATCTTGTGGCCTGTCACTTAAGCGTTTTATTTCAGAGAGAGCGTTTCATTGCAGGGAGAGATAAAGCATTGTGTGCGCTGACAGCAGTGATTCACCACAAGCCCAAATCACTGCATAAAAGCACTGACAGAGAGAGAGAGAAAGTAGACTTTTGGATGTAATACACAGCGACTCCACTGCTGCAGTGGGGTATACAGCAACTCTAAAGCTCATAGGGGCCAGTTAGGCAGAGCCATTGTCACCTGCTATTAGTGCCTAATAATACTATACTGGGATGTACTACACAGCAATTCTGTACTGCAGCAGTTGGTTGCACAACAACTGTAAAGCTATCAGAGGCCAGTTAGGGTGAGCAAGAAAAGCCATAGTCACCTGATTACAGTGCCTAATACAGGTTGCGTAGTGGCAGTGTAAAAGGCCAGCCAAAGCTACCCATTTGTTTTTGTAGCCTCATACAGTTTGTAGGGGAGCGTATTGTCCACCTCTCATAAGTGTAAACTGTACGTACACCTACACCTTTATAAAGTATATTTTCCTGTTAAACTAATTTGGGCCTAGTTACTGTGAAAGGCCAGACAAAGCTACACACTTGTTTCTGTAGGCTAATACAGTTTTAAGCGTAGTGGAGCGCATTGTCCTCCTCTCACAAGTGTAACATATACGGGCTCGGCTACTGTATAAGTATGTCAGGCAGAGAAATGCCAATACGTGCACAGGGGAGTGGCAGAGGCCTAAATTCATTAGGCGCAGGCAGAGGTCGCAGCAGAGTAGGGGCGTGTGGCAGCAGGAGTCGCAGCGAGAGGTCTGAGCTCCCTGTGTCAGCTAGCAGTTGTGTCTCAACCAGCAGCTGTGATTGATTGGTTCACTCGGTCATCAGCTTCATCCCAAGTGACATCCGACACCCCCAGTCAACAGTCGGTGGGTTCCTCAGACTCAACCCTCAGTTGGCATGGCCCTCATGCTGCCGCTGCCACCTCCAGGCTCTGTCATTGCGCTGCCATATGGTCTCCTCATGCTGATGCCAGCTCCAGGCTGTCTTATTCTGTCACCATATGTTCTCCTCATGCAGCCGCCACCTCCAGGCTATGTCATTCATCCACTATATGGTCTCCTCATGCTTCCGCCACCTCCAGGCTGGGTCATTCAGCCACTATATGGTCTCCCCATGCTTCTGCCACCTCCAAGCTCTGTCATTCAGCCACTATATGGTCTCCTCATGCATCTGCCACCTCCATGCTGTGTCATTCAGCCACTATATGGTCTCCTCATGCTTCTGCCACCTCCAGGCTGTGTCATTCAGCCACTATATGGTCTCCTCATGCTTCCGCCACCTCCAGGCTGTGTCATTCAGCCACCATATGGTCTCCCCATGCTTCTGCCACCTCCAGGCTCTGTCATTCAGCCACTATATGGTCTCCTCATGCTTCTGCCATCTCCAGGCTGTGTCATTCAGCCACTATATGTCTCCTCGTGCTTCTGCCACCTCCAGGCTGTGTCATTCAGCCACTATATGGTCTTCTCATGCTTCTGCCACCTGTTTTAGCATGTCTGCCAGGGGAGACATGCTTGGCCAGTCCATCACTTTTACCCTCGGCTTCTTTAGCAAGACAGCGGTGGTCTTGGAGGAGTTTAGGGTCATTATCATGTATGAATACTGTCCTGCGGCCCCGCCTCTGAAGGGAGGGGATCATGCTCTTCTTGATTTGATTATTTTTTTTTTTTATTCCGCAGGAGTACCCCTTTAATAAAAATGTGCAGAAAATGGATAATTTGTGCTCCGTGCACAGTGGTCATGACTCTCTTTGCGTAGTCATGACCCTTTTCCTATAAGGAGCGACTGGGTGCTCCTCACCATAAACCGGTGCAGGCTGCGCAGTGCAGTGACACTAGTATCAGGATGATGACATCCTCAGTGTGTTCTTCACTTCTCACATCTTCATAAAAGAAAGGAAAAGCAATAGCTCTCTACCCTGTCATAGTATTCAACTGGATCTTCAGAATGACATTGCCTTTTTGTATTTCGCAGTTCTCTGCCAGGTTATCAGAATTTCTGGACTACCAGATACCAGATGAAAGGAATTTACAGTATCTGTCTTAATAAAAAAAAAATATATATATAGATAGGTACAATAAATAGATGGATACAATAAATAAATAAATGAATAGATTAGATAGATGTATAGATAGGTAAATATATATATATATATATATATATATATATATATATATATATATGAGATAGATATGAGATAGATAGATATATATGAGATAGATAGATATGAGATAGATGGATATGAGATAGATAGATATGAGATAGATATGAGATAGATAGATAGATAGATAGATATGAGATAGATAGATATGAGATAGATAGATAGATAGATATGAGATAGATAGATAGATATGAGATAGATAGATATGAGATAGATAGATATGAGATAGATAGATAGATATGAGATTGATAGATATGAGATACATGGATAGATAGATATGAGATTGATAGATACAGTATCTCCCACAGCCTGTATAACCAGTGTTTAATGTTGTGTCACCTCAAAATATGTCCCACACCTTACAAGCCTCATAACTGACTGCTCAGAGGCACATTCATAGTGTAGGGTCCGTCCCAATGAGGTCACCTTATCGTGGTGGGATGGTACAAACTATTTGGCCAAATGGTGAGCGAAGCACCTCAATTTTTCCTTTTTCATTATAGAAATATAGCATTTCATATTTCATATATATCATTTATATAGATATGAGATAGATAGATAGATATCAGATAGATAGATGATAGATAAATAACTTAGAAGAAACGGTAGCACTTGCAGACTAGTGGAAAACGGTGTAGAAGTTTATTCCAACTTTGACATCAAGGCAACGTTTCGGCTGCATGCAAGCAGACATTTTCAAGCTTGAAAATGGCTGCTTGCATGCAGCCGAAATGTTGCCTTGATGTCTAAGTTGGAATAAACTTCGACACCGTTTTCCACTAGTCTGCAAGTGCTACCGTTTCTTCTAAGTTATTGACGCTACGAGCTCCGTGACCTGGGCCTCATCTGTTTGCACCCACCTCACCATTGCTAGGAGTGCTGCCTCTTATTTTGTCTTCTAGATAGATAGATAGGTAGATAGATAGATATGAGATAGATATATATGAGATAGATAGATAGGTAGATAGATAGTTATGAGATAGATAGATAAGAGATAGATAGATAATGATAGATATGAGAGATAGATAGATTGATATGAGATAGATAGATATGAGATAGATAGATAGATAATGATAGATATGAGATAGATAGATAATGATAGATATGAGATAGATAGATAGATAGATAGATATGAGATAGATAGATAGATAGATAAGAGATAGATATATATGAGATAGATAGATAGATAATGATAGATATGAGATAGATATATATGAGATAGATAGATATATAGATAATGATAGATATGAGATAGATATATATGAGATAGATAGATATATAGATAATGATAGATATGAGATAGATATAGTGTAGAATCCCCAGAGGCAATGAAGTTTGTGAAGTATATTTGATAGTATTCTTAGGATACAGACCCTGACCCTGTAGACTCTCACAATGGGGGAGAAGGCAGCGTCTACTGTTCACATCATCAAAAGTGACGACTCTCTGAGGAAATATCCAGCAGCCTCCGTAGCGCTGTACACATCCATTCCTAATACTCCTGTCACATTAGACAGTTTACTTTATCCGTGACTCATGAAATAAACAGATTTGTGTCTTTTAGAGTAATTGTCTCTTATTGTCTATCGTCAATATCCTGGATTCATGTATTTACGGGCTATTGATTTTAACCCCCAAAAGACATTTTTGGGCTTCATGGCCCCAGAAATGATATGTTTTTGTCATCTTGGCATTCTCGATTTGCAGCATTATTTTCTCTAAATGAAGCAGTTTTGGCTACATATATCCCAGCATGTAAAGGGAATCTGTCATCTACAATTCTCATTCCAAAACTGCTGACACCGTTATATAGATGTTAGGACAAAGAGACACTGGGCACCTTACATATATCTGTCTGTGCTTCTAGAACATTGAAAAATTATGTTATTCTCTGGTGCCAAGTGTCAAAGAGGCGTTCCTAAAGAGCTGAGTGTGGAATGCCTCCTCGCTCCCCTCCCATACCTGTTTGATTGACAGTCAGCTGTAAGCCAAGCCCTGTTTTTAAGTATCACACCTGAGCACAAATGTATCCACCGAGCAATAACAAGATTTGGAAACAGGGCTTGGCTTAGCATTTAAAGGGAATCTCTCAGCTGCAATTCCTGCTCCAAACCTGTGCTAACACCGTTATATAGTTGTTAGTACAAAGAGACACATGGTACCTTTCATATATTTGTCTGGGCTTAGATAATGTAAAAAAAAAGATTTTATTCTTTGGTGCTAACAGTCAAACAGGCGTTCCCAAGCCCCTGAAGTGTTGAGGGTTGGCACTCCTCCTCGCTCCCCCTCCCCGTGCCTGCTTGAGTGACAGTCAGCTGGAAGCCGAGTCCTGTTTCCTTATACCTGTGCAAACTTTGTATTCATTGCGCAAGAACGAGATTGGAAAACAGGGCTCAGCTTCCAGCTGATTATCTTAGCATTTAAAGGAAATCTGGCAGCTGCAATTTACATTGACACTGTTATATAGCTATTAGGACCTCGATACCTTTTAATATATATATATATGTATTATCTGTCTGTGCTTTTATAACATAGAAAAATACTTTTATTCTCTGGTCAAGGAGTCAAAGAGGTGTTCCCAAGCCTTTTAAGTGCTAGGGCTGGAGCTCCTCAATACTCCCCCTCTCACCCCTTTCCCTGGTAGATTGACAGTCAGCTAAAAGCTGAGCCCTGTTTCCAAATCTCACACCTGTGTGCAATTTGTGTGCACAGAGAAGGAAACAGGATTTGAAAACAGGGCTCGGCTTCTAGCTGTCAGTCAAGCAAGGACAGGAATTAGAGGCAAGCAAGGAGGTGTACCAGCCTTCATCACTTCAGGGGCTTGGCAACCCCTCTTTGACTCTTTGCACCAGAAATTAAATGCTTTATTTCTACATTATAGAAGCATTATGAAAGCATCACATGTCTCCTTGCCCTAACAGTGATCTAACAGTTTTAGCAGTTCAGAATGAGCTTTGTAGATTTAAAGGGGTAAAAACTAAACTGGTCTTGTACACTCGCTCCCCCACCGGAATCACAAAGCTCCAATCCTGCTGCAGTCCTATCAGGTTCTACACATAGTATTCTACCATGTGCCAACCCCAAACCTGTAAGCCCCCATCTGACAAGGTCCTGTGTCTGAGGACCATCCCTTCGCTATGTATCATGTAGTCAGTGGTCCCTGATCTCACACTCATTACCATGGAGCTCGGGAGGAGAGATCTAGGTGGAAGTAGACAGAGATGGATCTCTCATGGTGTTCGGGGATGGCCGGGTGGCTATGGCTCGTGGTGCCCGCGCTGATTAATCTCTTTCATTAATAGTGGGGATCTTCTGAAAGTACCATAAGACCCTTCAGCTTAACATTTCCTGCCTATCATGTCATGAATATTCATAGCTCTTTGTCTTTGGTAAAAAAATATTCTGTCTGAGGTTGGCTTAATAAGACACCGGTGATTTGAGATAAAGTGCCAATAGGGTTGCCACCTTTCTTGCAAAAAAAAAAAATACCGGCCATTCTAATTTGCATAATTAATTATATATGCGTGACATCACAGGATACACATATATGGGGGAATTTTGTCCTCTTCTGACCCCTATGACCTTTTTATTTCACCTTATATGGCCTCTATGGCTAATTTTTTGTGCCCCGATCTGCTGTTTTTAACAGGACCATTTTTGTTTTGTTAAATTCGGGAGGTGCAGTCAGTTTCTAACTACAACTCCCAGCATGCCCTGATACAGCCTGTGGCTCAGCAGCTGCCCCAAACTAATACTACAACTCCCAACATGTTGGAATATATAGTAGTATATAGAAAGGGTCAATGTTTCCCAACCAGGGGTGCCTCCAGCTGTTGAAAAACTACAACTCCCAGCATGTCCTGATACAGCCTGTGGCTCAGAAACTGCCCCAAACAAAAACTAAAACTCCCAACATGCTGGAGTATATAGTATGGGTCAGTGTTTCCCAACCAGGGGTGCCTCCAGCTGTGGCAAAACTACAATTTCCAGCATGCCCGGACAGCCAACGGCTGTCCGGGCATGCTGGGAGTTGTAGTTTTGCAACAGCTGGAGGCGCTCTAGTTGGGAAACACTGGTATATGGTGCAACATTCTGGGAGTCGGAGGATTCGTTGGATAAATACCGGCCATTGCATAGCAGGTATTTTTAATATAAAAATACAGAGAGGATGGCCAAAATACCGGCCAGGTGGCAACCCTATGTGCCAACAATGCTCTCTCACGCCATTAGTTATGGAGGTGTGGTGGCCTAGTATGGGAGATGTTACCCCGTACCCTTGCTGTCTTGTCAGGCAGCCTCCTTCAGTGTCCCCAGGGCCCCTTGCACCTGTTTCCCCCCTGTACATATGTTCTGCAGTGTATTGTATTATAAAATGTCTTGTATCTTTAAGAGTTATGTCTTGTGATTGTTACCCAGGAGGTACCAGTGATCAGGTGACCCCAAGAGTGACCTATGGGCTCCCTGCTAGTCTCCCCCATATAAGCCCTGGGTGGAGCCACCATCAAGTCAAGTAAGATACAGTCACAGCTTTATGAGTCAAGTCAAGTCAGTCCCTGTCATCTGTCAGGTCAGCGTGGTCTGCATTCAATTTTCCAGTCCTACTACAAGTCCCAGCAAGTCCTTAAGGTCTCTGAGTCACTGATCACCTCCCTGGGCCCTGGCTGAACTGTAAAGACTTTACCATCTGTCTACCCTCAGTAAAGCTACCGTTATCCGTAACTTGGCGTCAGAGTCTTTATTGCCCCCGTGTCTAGTCCAGGATCCAGCAGTATACCTTCGGGTGGTTTTAGGCTAAACCACGCCCTGGCGTCACGAATACAAGGGATTAATGCCATCTGCCCCTAGGGTAACAACATCTGCCCTGCATCACACCCCGCTACCACAGAGGAAGCCTGGACTGGTCAGGACGTTGTCTTGTGCTCAGACAAGGAGTCCTGGAGAAGATCACAAGGAGAAGACAATGGGGGAGATTTATCAAAATCTGTGCAGAGAAAAAGTTGCCCAGTTGCCCATAGCAACCAATCAGATCGCTTCTTTCATTTTTTTAACAAGGCCTCTGCAAAATGAAAGAAGCAATCTGATTGGTTGCTATGGGCAACTCAGGAACTTTTCCTCTGGACAGGTTTTGATAAATCTCCCCCCAATGTTCTTAACCCCTTAACGACCACGGACGTAAATGTACATCCTGGTGCGGAGGTACTTTGCGCACCAGGACGTACATTTACGTCCTGTACATGACCATGAGCATCGGAGCAATGCTGGCGTCATGCACTGCAGGTCCCGGCTGCTACCAGCAGCTGGGAACCCGCCGGTAATGGCGGACATCAGCGATTGCGCCGATGTCCGCCATTAACCCCTCAGATTCCGTAATCAATACAGATAACGGCATCTGCAGCAATGCGCATGTTTACATGGATGATCGGATCCCCTGCTGAGCTGCCACGGGGATCCGATCATCTAAAATGGCGGATTGAGGTCCCCTCACCTGCCTCCGTCCATCTCCAGGGATCTTTTGCTCTGGTCTGAGATCGAGCAGACCAGAGCAGAAAATTGCCAATAATACTGATCAGTGCTATGTCCTATGCATAGCACTGAACAGTATTAGAAATCTAATGATTACTATAAATAGTCCTCTATGGGGACATAAAAAGTGTAAAAAAAAAGAAAAAGGTTAAAAAACGTAAAAAAAAAAAAAAAAAAATTTGGAAAATTTCCCTCCCCCAATAAAAATGTAAACCGTGCATTTTTCCTATTTTACCCCTAAAATCCGTTAAAAAAAAACTATTTATAAACATATTTGGTAAAAAAAAAAATTTTTTTTTTTTAAATGAGCAAACTTCAGCACAAAAAATACAGACAGACCAAGTGCTTTCTAGAAATAAGCATCTGGAAGCATCTGTCTGTGGCTTTCTCTTTTTTTTTTTATTGAAAATAAATGTATGCACAGCTGAGCTGAGTGTGCATGCAAATGGCGAAAACGGGGAGAATATGTGATGGCCAATTTATCATTCAGCTGACAGCTATTAAATGTACATAGACAGCTTTAGACTCTAAAATGGGTCTAAAGGGTGTTGCGTCATTTGTCAGCCTAATACAAGGGGAGACCTGTGGCCGACGAGTGATGGTTCCTTGACAGGTCAGAAAGAAGCGATTGGCCGATAAACAATGGATTGGTCATTCGCCAGCTGATCGCCAGCCCTGTTACACAGGGGGATATGGACAATAATCCCCCCTGTAATAGGGCCCTTACACCTCTGGATTTTGCACTGTTTTATGACTTTATACTCAGAATCTAAATTATCAGGTCCCAGTATTTACCTGGCTAACAACCAGTGGAATTTAGTCATAAACCATAAGTAGCAATGGGGTCAATATAATACTAACCACTAATAAACTAATAAATCTGACTAAAAAAAATAAGAAAGAGATTCTTAATTCCTCAGGGATCAAAGAGTGACCATAGTGTAAAGCCCCAGCCCCATGAAGTAATCGGGTCATAGGGCTATCATTGTTTGCTCTAAACCTAAGCAGATTGCCAATTGTAAAATGATATACAAACAAGAAAGTAAACCTTTGTACTTGACTTTTTATTTGTCCCCTGAACATTATTTATTAGGATAATTAAAGTGTTAAGGGGATTGTACTTATTCCTTGGGCCTAAAAAAAAGCATACGTGCATCGCAGATAAGAAATGCCCGATCTGCACTCTTCTACACTTTCTGAGTTTTGGTCTTGATGTCCTTTTCACCACTGAATTCAAAGATTTAAGCACACACACACACACACACATATATATATATATATATATATATTCGGGGGCACTTTGTAAAAGAAGGGTCCTGAAAGCAGTCTGTGAGAAAGGGAAGCATGGGGAGCAGTCAGTGAGAGAGGGGGTCATAGGGAGCAGCCTACAAGAGAGAAAAGTAATGTAGAACAGTCTATTGACATAAAGCATCGTGAGGAGCACTCTGTGTGAGAACAGAGGGTATGAGAGCAGTCTGTACTGTATGAGAAAGGGGGCATGGGGGCAATCTGTCAGAGAGGGGTGATCATTGGAGCAGGCTGTGAGAGAGATGTGGCATGGAGAGTAGTCACGATTCATGGCTGGAAGGAGTCGTCATGGTCTGGATCAGATGGAGAGCAGTCTAAAGAGGGCACCATAAAAGGCTGTCTTTGAGAAAATGTGGCATGGGAGCAGTCTTTGTGAGAAAGGGGTCCATCGGAGCAGTCTGTGAGAGAGATTGGGATATGGAGAAATGTCAAAAGTCGTGGCTGGAAGGCATCTTCACGGTGTGGACCAAATGGGAAAAGCATAATATTACAATAAGAGAAGACACTTTCTATGGGTCGCTGGATTTAACTGTACTGTATTCAGGAATATGTTCTGTAGAATTTTTGGGTAGAACTGTTTGTGTTTTTGTTTTGTTTTTTAAACTGTAGTTTTTAGTAAAGATTTTTGTCAAACAAAGAAAGTACAATAAAGATAACGCCAGTGATAGCAAAAATGCAAAAGAGCACAGATCGGGAGACCGCGAAAAAGAAAGCATTTTAAATATATACAATATTCAGGCTAAAACCAACATAAAAGGGTAATACAATAACGAAAAAATCCGTCCAATACCACAAATGAAAACCAAGAAGATACGCAAAGGCACACACACAAAGCACAAAACAAACACAGGACAGCACAACATAAAACAAATACACACAAGAAGACAAAAAAGAGGGAAGGGTAGAACTGGTGTTTAATACTATATATTCACTGTATGGTGCTAACATGGGTCTTCATATAGTGGTCTGAACCACTTGTAGAGAAGTCTATATAACAGAGGGCAGCATGAAGAGCAGTCTGTGAGAAAAGGGGACAAGGGAGAAGTCTATATAACAGGGGGCAGCATGAAGAGCAGTCTGTCAGAAAAGGGGACAAGGGAGAAGTCTATATAACAGGGGGCAGCATGAAGAGCAGTCTGTGAGAAAAGGGGACAAGGGAGAAGTCTATATAACAGAGGGCAGCACGAAGAGCAGTCTGTGAGAAAAGGGGACAAGGTAGAAGTCTATATAACAGAGGGCAGCATGAAGAGCAGTCTGTGAGAAAAGGGGACAAGGTAGAAGTCTATATAACAGAGGGCAGCATGAAGAGCAGTCTGTGAGAAAAGGGGACAAGGTAGAAGTCTATATAACAGAGGGCAGAACGAAGAGCAGTCTGTAAGAAAAGGGGACAAGGTAGAAGTCTATATAACAGAGGGCAGCATGAAGAGCAGTCTGTGAGAAAAGGGGACAAGGTAGAAGTCTATATAACAGAGGGCAGCATGAAGAGCAGTCTGTGAGAAAAGGGGACAAGGTAGAAGTCTATATAACAGAGGGCAGAACGAAGAGCAGTCTGTAAGAAAAGGGGACAAGGTAGAAGTCTATATAACAGAGGGCAGCATGAAGAGCAGTCAGTAAGAGAAGGGGACAAGTTAGAAGTCTATATAACAGAGGGCAGCATGAAGAGCAGTCTGTGAGAAAAGGGGACAAGGGAGAAGTCTATATAACAGAGGGCAGCATGAAGAGCAGTCTGTGAGAAAAGGGGACAAGGGAGAAGTCTATCTAACAGAGGGCAGCATGAAGAGCAGTCTGTGAGAAAAGGGGACAAGGGAGAAGTCTGTGTGAGAAAGGGGGCATGAGAGAAGTCTGTTAGAGAGGGGTGACCATTGCTTCTTGGGTAGAATTTATATCTAACACTATATGGTCACTGTATGGTGCTGATATGGGTCTTTGCATAGTGTTATACGTTCTCATGATCAATGGGAGACCCACATGACCAGTTGTCCAGGCATGCTGGGGGTTGTAGTTTTGTAGCTGGAGGAATCCTGGTTGGGAAACAATGTGGATAACTATAATTCTTGGGTCAAACCATTCCAATGACTGAACAATGATCTGATCAACCTCTGATGGACCAAGCGGTTGGCTCAACCAGTCTCTGCTCTAACTTGAACCCAATAAAAAAATGAAGGACAATAAAAAATAACCTATAAAAGTAGCCAAAAATGTCCCAAAAAGGCCAACATAGTCTAGAAAGCACAAAAAGTAGAAAAAGCAGTACCACTTCTGAGCGTGTCAAACCTAAAACTGCCCTTCAAGGAAATCAGGCAAACAGGGTAGAGGCCATGGGGTGCATACAACTGGAGTAAAAAGTGTCCAAACAGTACAAAAAGTAGAAAAAGCAGTTTTAGCACTCACCATGTAAATGACTTTTCTTCTACAAATCACTGGCAACCGATATAGAAAGGGAGGATGAATCTCCTTGGAGGCCAGAGGAAGCGGAAAGACCACGAAGCAAGGCTTGTTGCCGGCTGTGTGGTTCATCCTCCCTTTCCATGCCGGTTGCCGGTGATTTGTAGAAGAAAAGTCATGTACATGGTGAGTGCTAAAACAGCTTTTTCTACTTTTTGTACTATTTGGACACTTTTTACTCCAGTTTCATGCACCCCATGGCCTCCACCCTGTTTGTCTCATTTCCTTGAAGGGCAGTTTTAGGTTTGACACGCTCAGCAGTGGTACCACCCTGTATTTCCTCTTGCCTAGTACCGTATTTTTCGCCGTATAAGACGCATTTTTTTCTTCCCCAAAACTGGGGGGAATACACACCTATCAACGGCCGGGACCCGCGGCTAATACAGGACATCACCAATTGCAGAGATGCCCTGTATTAACCCTTCAGACGCGGCGATCAAAGCTGACCGCCGCGTCTGAAGCGAAAATGACACTAACCCGGCTGCTCAGTCGGGCTGTTCGGGACCGCCCCGGTGAAATCGCGGCGTCCCGAACAGCTTACAGGACACCAGGAGGGACCTTACCTGCCTCCTCGGTGTCTGCTCTGTGCCGGGATCCCCTGCATTGCCGGTGCTCTCCTTCAACATCATCACGTCGTCGCGCACGCAGTCCTGTCATCCAATAGGAGGGGCGTGCGTAGCGACGTGATGACGGCGACGGAGAGCGTGGATCATGAGAAAGAAGACGTCCGGAGCATCGGGGACACCACAGGGATGCGGCGACAGCGATGGAGCGACATCCAGGGCAGCGGTGACGAACGATGACGGGTCCGGAGCGGCAGGGACACATGAGCATTACCTCCTAATGGGTTCAGAATCTTTTTTCTAGATTTTGCACCTTTAAAATTGGGTGCGTCTTATATGCCGGTGCGTCCTATAGGGCGAAAAATACGGTAATAGTCTAGAAAGCACTGTAGCATAAAACGTAGGTTCTGGCTGTGACGCCGCTCGGCACGCAGTGAATGTGGCTTTCCCCATTGTCCTCAGCCCAGGATGTCATACATTTTTTATTGCAATAAAACAGAATACTTGATGAGCTTCTTATTTACATGAAAGTGACTAGGAAGGAAAGCCTGAATTTAGCCCGGGAACTTGTTCTTGTACTTAATATAGACAAGCAAACATTATCGCTACAATCGCGTATCTTGTCAGAACAGGATTTACACTTCACCGCTTTTGAAGTCAAAGAGGTTTCTCAAGACTTCTGTGTATCTGAACAAACATGGCGGAGCCTTAACAATTATAAAGGGGTACTCCGCCCCTAGACATCTTATCCCCTATCCAAAGGATAGGGGATAAGATGTCAGATCGCCGGGTTACCGCTGCTGGGGACCCCGGGGATCGCTGCTACAGCGCCCCACTATCATTACTGCGCAGAGGGAGATCGCTCTGCACGTAATGACGGGCAATACAGGGGCCGGAGCATCGTTACGTCACGGCTCCGCCCCTCGTGACGTCACGGCCCGCCCCCGTCAATACAAGTCTATGGGAGGGGGCGTGGCGGTCATCACGCCCCCTGCCATAGACTTGCATTAAGGGGACGGGCCGTGATGTCACGAGGAGCGGAGCCATGACGTCACGCTGCTCCGTCCACTGTATCGCCCGTCATTACGCACAGAGTGAACTCGCTCTGTGCAGTAATAATGGTGGGGTGCCGTAGCGGCGATCCCCGGGGTTCCCAGCAGCGGGACCGCGGCGATCTGACATCTTATCCCCTATCCTTTGGATAGGGGATAAGATGCCAGGGGCGGAGTACCCCTTTAAGTGTAATATTTATTATGTTACATGGTTTACGTTATTCGTAGGGTTGAAGAAAGGCAACGAATCCATCAAGTTCAACTTATACCCTACATCAGCCTTATATGCGGTGGAAAATTTCACTGCGGAAATTGATCTGCCGGAAGAATGAACAGGTTAATTTTTCCTTTTATTCGGCACTTATTTCTGCAGAAACAAGCGCTGGTTCTGCATAATTTCCGCTCCATGGTAAAAAGATGTGGGTCCCGATCGGAATTAAAGGGGTACTCCACTCCTAGACGTCTTATCCCCTATCCAAAGGATAGAGGATATGATGTCTGACTGCAGGGGTCCGACCGCTGGGACCCCCCCCCCCCCTGCGCGAACTGGGACCCCTCCGGATGATGGGCAACCACTGCAGCCATACCCCCTCCATTGAAGTATATGAGAGGAGGCGCGACGGCTATGTACTAGCCATTCCCTCACATAGACAGGGATAAGGTGTCTTGGGGCAGTGTACCCCTTTAAGCAAGGAAATTCTCCTTGCTAATTTTTGGAGGGATTCTGGAGGTACCCTGGTTGGGAAAAACTGGTTATGGAGGGGGAAGATACTACATAATACCATATCATTTGAATAAGTGAAAGCATTGTATACTGTGAGCTTATGCTATTTTCAGATTTACTGTCCACATATGTTCCTTCTTTTCGATTACAAGACTTAAAAAAATTCCAGTGTGTTGCAAAAGAGAAGTGATATAAGAAATACAGTGTTTGGGGCTTGGTTTTACCAGAATAGGGTAGGGTATGGGGAGGTTAAATGTGCAAAGATGCCAGTGATTACCCTATCCTACTGTTTTCTATATGGCGGCACAAAGAGGGGGGATTGAGAACAGGAACATATCTCAAAGTTCAAACCTAGGGCCCAAATGCTGAAATGTTGTACTGAAATGACTGTCTATAGAGTTTCCAGAAATTGCCATATAGTGAGAGAATAGCGCTACAGCGCTATTCTCTCACTATATGGCAATTTCTGGAAGCCCTATAGATGGTGAATGGAGCAGCGGCCGAGCCTGTGATAACACTTGTCCTTGTGATCATTGGGGGCCCCGGTAATTAGATCCCACTAGTCAGCTATCATAGGAGTCTCCAAACTGTGGCCCTCCAGCTGTTGCAAAGTTCAAAAAAAAAGGCGCGGAAAGTTGTAGCACCAATCTCTCACTATATGGCAATTTCTGGAAGCCCTATAGACGGTGAATGGAGCAGCGGCCGAGCCTGTGATAACACTTGTCCTTGTGATCATTGGGGGCCCCGGTAATTAGATCTCACTAGTCAGCTATCATAGGAGTCTCCAAACTGTGGCCCTCCAGCTGTTGCAAAGTTCAAAAATAGTGTCCCAAATGCTGAAATGTACCAAAGTCCCCTCACAAGGCGCGGAATGTTGTAGCACCAATCTCTCACTATATGGCAATTTTGGGAAGCCCTATAGACAGTGAATGGAGCAGCGGCCGAGCCTGTGATAGCACTTGTTCTTGTGATCATTGGGGCCCCAGCAGTTAGATCCCATTGGTCAGCTTTGGCAGTGGTCTCCAAACTGTGGACCTCCAGCTGTTGACCTCCAAAACTACAACTCCTAGCATGCCCGGATAGCTGGATTCAGAGTAAAAAAAACAAAAACAAATGGTGATCCCACTGCAAAAAAGAAGGATTTGACAGCACCCAATTATACCCAGGACTGTATCTATAACAAGGGGGCATCCTCTACGTCTAGAGGAAAGAAGGTTTCTACACCAGCACAGACGGGGGTTCTTTACTGTAAGAGCAGTGGGACTGTGGAATTCTCTGCCTGAGGAGGGGGTCATGGTGAACTCAATGAAAGAGATCAGGAGGGGCCCGGATACATTTCTGGGGAATAATTTAACATTACAGGTTATGGATGTTAGATTTATGGGGGAAGAACATGGATCCGGGCATGCTGGGAGTTGTAGTTTTGCAACAGCTTGAGGTCCACAGTTTGGAAACCACTGCACTAGATCAACACAGGAGGCATACAGATTAAACTTGATAGATTTTTGTCTTTTTTTTCATCCTTAAAGGGGTACTCCGGTTGAAAAAAATTATTCTAATCAACTGGTGCCAGAAAGTTAAACATATTTATAAATTACCTTTATTTAAAAATCTTAATCCTTCCAGTACTTATCAGCTGCTGTATGCTCCACAGGAAGTTGTATAGTTCTTTCAAGTCTGACCCCAGTGCTCTCTGCTGACACCTCTGTCCATGTCAGGAACTGTCTAGAGCAGGAGAGGTTTGCTATGGGGATTTGTTCCTACTCTGGACAGTTCCTGACATAGACAGAGGTGTCATCAGAGAGCACTGTGGTCAGACTGGAAAGAACTACACAACTTCCTATGGAGAATACAGCAGCTGATAAGTATTGGAAGGATTAAGATTTTTAAATAGAAGTAATTTACAAATCTGTTTAACTTTCTGGCACCAGTTGATTTGAAGAAAATTGTTTTCCTCCGGAGTACCCCTTTAAAGAACTATGTAACTACGTTACCATCTGCACTGACTTCCCAGAAACGTCAACGTTCCGACCTTCTCTTAAGGAAGACTCCTGCCATGGTGGAAACGGTCAAAACAGATGTAAAGCCGTCGAATCCTTCTTCCTTGCATATTTGCCAGGACGCTACGCAATTTGTTGCCCCAATGTGGTTGCGGGACAGACTCCCCGGTAACAGGTAATGATCGTTCTTTGTATTGTTTGTATTTATCTTTTAGATGTTGCAGTAAAATCTCAGAAAATTGTTAAAAAGTATAAAGTAATTATCTTTGATATACAGTGGTCCCTCAAGTTACAATATTAATTGGTTCCAGGACGACCATTGTATGTTGAAACCATTGTATGTTGAGACCAGAACTCTATGAACCTGGTAATTGGTTCTGAAGCCCCAAAATATCATCCAAAAATAGGAAAAAGTGAAGATTAAACGAAAATAAGTAGATAACTAATATAGATAAAGCAAATCCTTCCATATAAAAGTAAGAAAGATCTGCTGGGAGCTGTAATCACTGTCTATTTCAGTGTTTTCCAACCAGGGTGCCTCCAGCTGTTGCAAAACTACAACTCCCAGCATGCCCGGACAGCCGAAGGCTGTCCGGGCATGCTGGGAGTTGTAGTTTTGCAAAAGCTGGAGGCACCCTCAATGGGAAATACTGGTCTATGTAGAGGACAGGAGCTTCTTCAGGGTCCTGTACAGTACACAGTGTCCTGAAAAAAGTAAAATGGAGCCGCCCTCACTTGGTGTCCAAAGGAGCAGCTAACTCTTGCACAGGTAAAGAGTACAGAACATGTAATACCTCCCTGTACTGTAGGGGGCGCTACCAGACACCAGTCAGTGCATACACTTCAGTAATACAGGTAAAGAGTAGTACAGAACATGTAATACCTCCCTGTACTGTAGGGGGCGCTACCAGACACCAGTCAGTGCATACACTTCAGTAATACAGGTATAGAGTACAGAACATGTAATACCTCTCTGTACTGTAGGGGGGCGCTATCAGACACCAGTCAGTGCATACACTTCAGTAATACAGGTAAAGAGTACAGAACATGTAATACCTTCCTGTACTGTAGGGGGCGCTACCAGACACCAGTCAGTGCATACACTTCAGTAATACAGGTAAAGAATAGTACAGAACATGTAATACCTCCCTGTACTGTAGGGGGCGCTATCAGACACCAGTCAGTGCATACACTTCAGTAATACAGGTAAAGAGTAGTACAGAACATGTAATACCTCCCTGTACTGTAGGGGGCGCTACCAGACACCAGTCAGTGCATGTACTTCAGTAATACAGGTAAAGAGTACAGAACATGTAATACCTCTCTGTACTGTAGGGGGCGTTACCAGACACCAGTCAGTGCATACACTTCAGTAATACAGGTAAAGAGTACAGAACATGTAATACCTCCCTGTACTGTAGGGGGCGCTACCATACACCAGTCAGTTCATACACTTCAGTAATACAGGTAAAGAATAGTACAGAACATGTAATACCTCCCTGTACTGTAGGGGGCGCTATCAGACACCAGTCAGTGCATACACTTCAGTAATACAGGTAAAGAGCACAGAACATGTAATACCTCTCTGTACTGTAGGGGGCGCTACCAGACACTAGTCAGTGCATACACTTCAGTAATACAGGTAAAGAGTAGTACAGAACATGTAATACCTCCCTGTACTGTAGGGGGCGCTACCAGACACCAGTCAGTGCATACACTTCAGTAATACAGGTAGAGAGTACAGAACATGTAATACCTCCCTGTACTGTAGGGGGCGCTACCAGACACCAGTCAGTGCATGCACTTCAGTAATACAGGTAAAGAGTAGTACAGAACATGTAATACCTCCCTGTTCTGTAGGGGGCGCTACCAGACACCAGTCAGTGCATACACTTCAGTAATACAGGTAAAGAGTACAGAACATGTAATACCTCCCTGTACTGTTGGGGGCGCTACCAGACACCAGTCAGTGCATGCACTTCAGTAATACAGGTAAAGAGTAAAGAACATGTAATACCTCCCTGTACTGTAGGGGGCACTACCAGACACCAGTCAGTGCATGCACTTCAGGAATACAGGGGTTTTACCTGTAAAATATCCATTCTGATTGGTCGGTTCTTCCAGCCCTATACACGTTTCGCAGATTCCATAGCATTGTATGTTGAGTCTAGTTTCAAGTTACAATGGTCCAGAAAAGACCATTGTATGTTGAAACTATTGTATGTTGAGGCCATTGTAAGTTGAGGTATCACTGTAATCTGTTTAAAAAAAATTATAAATATCTATATATATATGTATATATATATATTTTTTTATTGTTATATATATATATATATATATATATATATATATATAATTAAAAATGAAAAACGTATTGCTGAGGACCCCCTGAGGAAGCATATGGCATGTATCTTATCTATATACAAGGTTACTCCTTGCTCTGCTACAAATTACATATAAAGCCGGCTACATAAGAACTAATCCTTCACAGACATATTTAGAAATACCCCGCCAGGGAACAGATGAGCGCCTATCGTTCCCCCTGGTGCGCGCCAATCCTCTACCTGTTTTATAGCTCCCTGCTCTGTGTCTTACACATGTCAAATAACATGACATTAAGTAGTTGTTTAAGACACGCACCAGCTGTGATGGCGGAGGACCGGCCTGTCCTGGCTGCCAAGGATCCGGTGTTCTTATTCCTAATTCTTCGCTTTATTCTTTCTTTTTCTCGTATGGACTAATACAGAACACTGGGGGTAGGTGAGAACACAACCTGCCTACTTGTGTGTTATCTTTGATTTCTTAGAAAAGAAGCAATTCTAATATAGTGGACACTACTGTATTATGTAGCTGTGATTTATGGGAGAATAATGGCACTTGTGGGAATGTATGGGGTCAATCTACCTCCCTCTGCCTCCAATTTTTATACCAAATATTTTTTTTAACATTGTAACAAGGAAAGACGTGCCATATGTAAACACCTTAAAGGAGAACTCCGGAGGAGGAGGAAAACAATGTTTTCAAATCAACTGGTGCCAGAAAGTTATACAGATCTGTAAATTACTTCTATATAAAAATCTTAATCCTTCCAGTACTTATCAGCTGCTGTATACTACAGAGGAAGTTGTGTAGTTCTTTCTAGTCTGACCACAGTGCTCTCTGCTGACACCTCTGTCCATGTCAGGAACTGTCCAGAACAGGATAGGTTTGCTATGGGGATTTGCTCCTACTCTGGACAGTTCCTGACATGGACAGAGGTGTCAGCAGAGAGCACTGTGCTCAGACTGGATAAATACTGAAAGGGTTAACATTTTTATATAGAAGTAATTCACAAATCTGTATAACTTTCTGGCATCAGCTGATTTAAAAAAAAATTTTCTCTGGGTTTTAGTCTATCTGATATGTATCTATCTATCTCATATCTATCTATCTCATATCTATCTGTCTCATATCTATCTATCTATCTCATATCTATCTATCTCATATCTATCTGTCTCATATCTATCTATCTCATATCTATCCATCTATCTATCTCATATCTATCTATCTATCTCATATCTATCTATCTATCTATCTCATATCTATCTATCTCATATCTATCTGTCTCATATCTATCTATCTCATATCTATCTATCTATCTCATATCTATCTATCTCATATCTATCTATCTATCTCATATCTATCTGTCTCATATCTATGTATCTCATATCTATCTATCTATCTCATATCTATCTATCTCATATCTATCTATCTATCTATCTATCTCATATCTATCTATCTATCTCATATCTATCTATCTATCTCATATCCATCTATCTATATATCTATCTATCTCATATCCATCTATCTATATATCTATCTATCTCATATCCATCTATCTATATATCTATCTATCTCATATCTATCTATCTATCTATCTCATATCTATCTGTCTCATATCTATGTATCTCATATCTATCTATCTATCTCATATCTATCTATCTATCTCATATCTATCTATCTATCTATCTCATATCTATCTATCTCATATCTATCTATCTCACATCTATGTATCTCATATCTATCTATCTCATATGTATCTATCTCATATCTATCTATATTTCTATCTATCTCATATCATCTATCTATCTATCTCATATCATCTATCTATCTATCTCATATCTATCTATCTATCTCATATCTATCTATCTATCTCATATCTATCTATCTATCTATCTATCTATCTCATATCTATCTATCTCTCATATCTATCTATCTCATATCTATCTATCTCATATGTATCTATCTCATATGTATCTATCTCATATGTATCTATCTCATATCTATCTATATATCTATATATCTCATATCATCTATCTATCTATCTCATATCTATCTATCTCATATCTATCTATCTATCTCATATTTATCTATCTATCTAATATCTATCTATCTCACATCTATCTATCTATCTTTCTATCTCATATCTATCTATCACATATCTATCTATCTATCTCATATCTATCTATCTCAAATCTATCTATCTATCTATCTCATATCTATCTATCTATCTATCTATCTCTATCTATCTCATATCTATCTATCTCATATCTATCTATCTATCTATCTCATATCTATCTATCTCATATCTATCTATCTCATATCTATCTATCTATCTCATATCTATCTATCTATTTCATATCTATCTAGTTCATATCTATCTCATATCTATCTATCTCATATCTATCTATCTATCTATCTCACATCTATCTATCTATCTATCTATCTCATATCTATCTCATATCTATCTTTCTATCCCATATCTATCTATCACATATATATCTATATATCTATCTCATATCTATCTATCTCATATCTATCTATCTATCTCATATCTATCTATCTATCTCATATCTATCTATCTCTTATCTATCTATCTCTTATCTATCTCTCTATCTCTTATCTATCTATCCATCTATCTATCTCATATCTATCTATCTATCTATCTCATATCTATCTATCTCATCTCTCTCTCTCTCTCTCTCATATTTATCCATCTATCTAGGATAGAAAAATAGAGCAGCACAACAACAAAAAAACAAAACAAATGGATTGGTGCAGGCAGCCTGTGGCCCTGGTCTCTGTCCCAAAATCCTTACAAAAGAAGAACATGACTGTAGCACTCAAAAGATAGTAGTAAAAAGTGTAGGTAGCTTTATGACCTACCAAAATACAGGTGCAACGCTTTAGCAGCCTGTGCAGCCTGTGCATGCTTGAGAAAGCTGCTGAAACGTTGCACCTGTAGATCCTTTGTGAATATACGTAACACTGGATGAACGATTATGCTCCACCAGTCAAGGTTATTATGCATGTCCATATGTAAACTCTGACACATCTGATGCCATAATATGTTACATTTCTTATGTTTATAACATTCAATACAAACATTGTGAAACATAAAGCTACCTACACTTTTTGCTACTATCTTTTGAGTGCTACAGTCATTTTCTTCTTCTATCTATCTATCTATCTATCTATCTATCTATCTTATATATATCTATCTCATATCTATCTACAACATATACACTGCTCAAAAAAAATAAATAAAGGGAACACTAAGATAACACATCCTAGATCTGAATGAATGAACTAATCGTATGAAATACTTTCCTCTTTACATAGTTGAATGCGCTGACAACAAAATCACACAAAAATTATCAATTTAAATTGTCACGATTCGGCAGGCTGGATGTGGATCCTCTGTGTCAGCGATGGATTGGCGTGAACCGTGTCGGTGGACCGGTTCTAGGTTGCTACTGGTATTCACCAGAGCCCGCCGCAAAGCGGGATGGTCTTGCTGCGGCGGTAGCAACCAGGTCGTATCCACCGGCAACGGCTCAACCTCGCTGACTGCTGAGAAGGCGTGGGACAGAAGGACTAGGCAGAGGCAAGGTCAGACGTAGCAGAAGGTCGGGGCAGGCGGCAAGGTTCGTAGTCTATAGAAATAGCAGGAGGTCAGGAACACAGTATGGGTAAACACAGTAGTAGCTTTCTCAAGGCACTAAGGCAACAAGATCCGGCAAGGAAGTGCAGGGGAAGTGAGGTAATATAGCCAGGGAGCAGGTGGAAGCTAATTAGGCTGATTGGGCCAGGCACCAATCATTGGTGCACTGGCCCTTTAAATCTCAGAGAGCTGGCGCGCGCACGCCCTAGAGAGCGGAGCCGCGCGCGCCAGAACATGACAGCCGGGGACCGGGACAGGTGAGTGACTTGGGATGCGATTCGCGAGCGGGCGCGTCCCGCTATGCGAATCGCATCCCCGCCGGCAATGTCAGTGCAGCGCTCCCGGTCAGCGGGTCTGACCGGGGCGCTGCAGGGAGAGAAATGCCGCGAGCGCTTCGGGGAGGAGCAGGGACCCGGAGCGCTCGGCGTAACAGAAATCAAATGTATCAACCCATGGAGGTCTGGATATGGAGTCACACTCAAAATCATAGAGGAAACCCCCACTACAGGCTGATCCAACTTTATGTAATGTCCTTAATACAAGTCCCAATGAGGCTCAGTAGTGTGTGTGGCCTCCACGTGCCCGTGTGACCTCCCTACAATGCCTGGGCATGATCCTGATGAGGTGGAGGATGGTCTCCTGAGGGATGTCCTCCCAGACTTGGACTAAAGCATCCGCCAACTCCTGGACAGTCTGTGGTGGATGGAACGAGATGTCCCAGATGTGCTCAATCGGATTCAGGTCTGGGGAACGGGCGGCCAGTCCATAGCATCAATGCCTTCCTCTTGCAGGAACTGCTGACACACTCCAGCCACATGAGGTCTAGCATTGTCTTGTATTAGGAGGAACCCAGGGCCAACCGCACCAGCATATGGTCTCACAAGGGGTCTGAGGATCTCATCTCGGTACCTAATGGCAGTCAGGCTACCTCTGGCAAGCACATGGAGGGCTGTGCGGCCCCCCAAAGATATGCCACCCCACACCATTACTGACCCACCGCCAAACCGGTCATGCTGGAGGATGTTGCAGGCAGCAGAACATTCTCCACGGTGTCTCCAGACTCTGTCACATGTGCTCAGTGTGAACCTTCTTTCATCTGTGAAGAGCACAGGGCGCCAGTGGCAAATTTGCCAATCTTTGTGTTCTCTGGCAAATGCCAAACTTCTTGCACGGTGTTGGGCTGTAAGCACAACCCCCACCTGTGGACGTCGGGCCCTCATACCACCCTCATGGAGTCTGTTTCTGACCGTTTGAGTGGACACATGCACATTTATGGCCTGCTGGAGGTCATTTTGCAGGGCTCTGGCAGTGCTCCTCCTTGCACAAAGGCGGAGGTAGTGGTCCTGCTGCTGGGTTGTTGGCCTCCTCCATGTCTCCTGATGTACTGGCCTGTCTCCTGGTAGCGCCTCCATGCTCTGGACACTACGTTGACAGACACAGCAAACCTTCTTGCCACAGCTCGCATTGATGTGCCATCCTGGATGAGCTGCACTACCTGAGCCACTTATGTGGGCTGTAGACTCCGTCTCATGCTACCACTAGAGTGAAAGCACCGCCAGCATTCAAAAGTGACCAAAACATCAGCCAGGAAGCACAGGAACTGAGAAGTGCTCTGTGGTCTCCACCTGCAGAACCACTCCTTTATTGGGGGGTGTCTTTCTAATTGCCTATAATTTCCACCTGTTGTCTGTTCCATGTGAAATTGATTGTCAATCAGTGTTCTTCCTGAGTGGACAGTGTGATGTCACAGAAGGGTCATTGACTCGGAGTTACATTGTGGTGTATAAGTGTTCCCTTTATTTATTTATTCTTTTGAGAAGTGTATATTTATCTATCTCTTTGCATGTTCTGCAGCAACTTCAACAAAAATATTTTTTATGACAAAAAAAACACTAAATGTCTTTCAGTGCTGAAAAGTAACAAATACTACGGAAATGATTTATTGGACATAGGAACAGTCTGTTTCCTATGGGGATTTATTGTGTAATTTATTATCGGGAAGAAAATGGAACAATAATTATCCAAATTACCAGAAACATGTTCACGTGGGTCCAGGGAAATGTCTATGCACAATCATTTGTATCCTTCTGTCCATACGCCCTATTAGGGCCATGGGGTTGGCCTTCTGCTTTCAACTCCTCGGCATGCGCAATGGACCTAGGCCTGTCCTCGGCTGCACCCGATCAAGGCACCCAGAGGTGAGCGGCCATGCTGTATGAATTGCCCCTCACTCTTTACATTAACAGGGCTGGGTACTTGGCATCATGCCCAGCCAATATCAGTGTAAAGGAGAAGAGCACAAGAGACCTGTATATACTCTCCATAACACACTACACCAATAACATAGGGCATCATAGAAAGTACATATAGTAGTGGGGACTCCTGTTAAAGATAGGAGTCCCTGTTCCCTTACTTCATATAAATCTACAGCACATGCTCCCAACAGTGACAGAGCTAGGAAAGGAAGGACCTGGGGAAAGAGGGAATTACAATGATATAAAGCACCATGGAAAGAGCAAACATTAGCAGGGAATCTTGTCAAAGAACCAATCATGGGCCAATGGTGGTTGGTACCACTGACTACCAATGAAGTGGAAGAGCAATATTTTTCTTGCAATCGGCACTGAAGGTAGGAAATGTGTCATCATTTTTCTTCTAATCACCGGAGGGGAAGCCAACTAAATGACAGGGCATAGCAGCAGGCACTCCTGTCAAAGACAGGAGTCCCTTCTCCTGAACATGCTCTCCATAGCACCTATGTAGTAAGTGGAGAAGCAAGGTCTCTTGTCAAAGACAAGAATCCCTGATTTTGTACATGATAAAATCCACAGCACAAGTTTCCCGACAGTAACGGAGCTTGGTAGAGAAGGAGCTGGGGAATAGGGGAATTATGACAACATAGGGCATCATGGAAAGTACATACATTAACAGGGTCTCCTTTCAAAGACGAGAGTCCCTGCTTCTGTACATGATATAAAGCCGCAGCGCTTACTCTGACAGTGAAAGAATGTGGCCAGGAAGGAGCTGGGGAAGGTAGGACCTACATTGTGGTCATATATTACTGTGATGTACCTACCACCGAAGGCTTGCTCAGGGCTTTCTCATGAGCCACTAGTGGTTGATATCACTAACTACCAATAAAGTGGAAAAGCAGGTTTTATCATTTGACCGGTACTGAAGGCAAGCAGTGTGATGGAACGGTGCTTCTGATCATCAGAGGGTAGGCTCAGTGAATGTCAGGGAACAGGGTCAGGGACTCCTGTCAAAGATAGGAGTCCCTGCTCCTGTATATGATATACAGAGCATGCTCCCAACAGTGACAGAGCTTGGCCGGGAAGGGGGTAGTTAAATTACAACAACATGTTACTGTCATGCACCAACCACTGGAGTTTTTTCAGGGCTATCATGAGCCACTGGTGGTAAGCTCCACTGACTATCAATTAGGGCTGCAACGAATCGTTGTCAATGATTTCAATCATCAATTAATTGGTAGTTAGGGAGCGTGGCCTCAGTCATCAGGGGGAGTGGCCTTCTATTTTCTACTATTTTTACAATGTTCCCTGCCTTTTAGCCCCTCAGTCTGACCCTACATGTACCCCTCCATCTCCCCCTTACCCTCCAGTACCTCCCCTTTCCCATCTGGTGCCCTTTTGAAGATGCGGCTGGCCTGTGACATTTGCGGCCTACTTGTAGCACTGAGACACTAGCCTGGAGTGCTGTTCAGAGGCCTGCGCCACCACCTTGTCTTCACTGCCTCAGGTGACAAGAAGCCTCCAGTCCTGACATCGCAGGAGCCTCCCTGTCTGGCCAGAAGCTCCAGTCACCATCCTGTGCAGTGACAGATCTTCCTGGTGCAGGGAGGGCGGCCATCACTAACGTCTGTGAACTGCTCCTTCTCCCCTGCAGCAAGACTCCTAGGTTAACCTTTCATGTGCTGTCCCCTCTCTTTCCTCCCCGTTAACCCTTCAGCTTCTGTCCGTTCACTCTTACCCTTTGTTAACCCTTGAGGTGCTGTCCCTTCTCTTTTCCCCCAGTAAACTGATTAACCGTTCCAATCTAAGCGCTTTTAAAAATAATCCTCAGTTGCAGTGGAAGAGCAGGATTTATAGTGAGACCGTCAATGAAATGGTTAATCTGAACACCAGAATGGAGGCATGTAGGTCAGTACTCCCCTTCTAAGGTGCAACACTACATTTCCCTCCCTAGGGTCACCTAGGGCACTTAAAGGGGTACTCCGATTGATTTTTTTTTTTTTTAAATCAACTGGTGCCAGAAAGTTAAACAGATTTGTAAATTACTTCTATTTAAAAATCTTAATCCTTCCAGTACTTATTAGCTGCTGTATACTACAGAGGAAGTTCCCTTCTTTTTGAATTTCCTTTCTGTCTGATCACAGTGCTCTCTGCTGACACCTCTGTCCATGTCAGGAATTGTCCAGAGCAGGAGAGGTTTGCTATGGGGATTTGCTCCTACTGACAGTTCCTGACATGAACAGAGGTGTCAGCAGAGAGCACTATGGTTAGACTGGAAAGAACTACACAACTTCCTCTGGAGCATACAGCAGCTGATAAGTACTGGAAGGATTAAGATTTTTAAATATTTTTAAATATAAGTAATTTACAAATCTGTTTAACTTTCTAGCACCAGTTGATTAATTAATATATATCAAATATTTCCTTTAAAAACGGAGTTTCCCTTTAAATTCCAACTCTGGGTCAGTTCTATGGAGCGGTGTATAAGGAATAAGGAAGAGTTATTCGAGTCCACATCCTAGAGCTGTAAACACATTACATTGTCCACAGTCCAAACTTCTAAGGCGCACACTCGCTCCATGAGTTGGCCGGGTAGATGGCACGGGTACAAATTCTGGGAACACTATCTTCCAGAACTTTAGGTGATACCGGTACAAAGGAGAACCAAGGGGTCAAGGCTGATATACACAGGTAGAGTCCTCTACTGGATCATAATTCCGAGTATCTTTTTATCTGGCTGCTGTTGTTCACAAGTAATGACTAGGAATCATTTTTTTTTTAAAGGGGTACTCCCCATGAAAACATTTTTTTTTTTTTAATCAACTGGTGCCAGAAAGTTAAACAGATTTGTAAATCTCTTCTATTAAAAAAAATCGTAATCCTTCCTGTACTTATCAGCTGCTGTATGCTCCACAGGAAGTTCTTTTCTTTTTGAATTTCCTTTCTGTCTGACCACAGTTCTCTCTGCTGACACCTCTGTCCATTTTAGGAACTGATGAATACCAATGATACAAGCAAAAAAAAAACTGTAGGGGATTAAACTGTGTCCCCAAAGCCCCCTGCACTTGTTTCCCCATTGTAAATATATTTTACCATGTAATGTGTTATAAAATGTAATGTTGCTTTAAGAGTTATACCATGTGATTTGTCATGTGATTGTTACCCAGGAGGTACCAGTGATCAGGTGATCCCAAGAGTGACCTATGGGCTCCCTGCTGGTCTCCCCCATATAACCCCTGGGTGGAGCTTCTCTCTCTCCTCTGCTGAGGTCCAGTGCAGTCGCCTAGTGTGTGTATCCAGAGTGTTGGAGACCTCAAAGTCCAGTCCTGCAGCCGCCATCAAGTCAAGTAAGATAAAGTCACAGCTTTATGAGTCAAGTCAAGTCAGTCCCTGTCATCTGTCAAGTCAGCATGGTCTGCATTCAATTGTCCAGTCCTACTACAAGTCCCAGAAAGCCCTTAAGGTCTCTGTGTCACGGGTCACCTGCTTGGGCCCTGGCTGAACTGTATAGACTTTACCATCTGTCTACCCTCAGTAAAGCTACCGATGTCCGTAACTTGGCGTCGGAGTCTTTAATACCCCCGTGCCTAGCCCAGGATCCAGCGGTATACCTTCGGGTGGTTTTAGGCTAAACTACGCCCTGGCATCACGAACGCAAGGGGTTAAAGGGGTTATCCATGAGCTTATGAGTACTTATGAGCTTCTAAAGTTAAGGTTGTTCTTTTCTGTCTAATTGCTCTCTGATGACACCTGTCTCGGGAAACGCCCAGTTTAGAAGAGGTTTGCTATGGGGATTTGCTTCTAAACTGGGCTGTTCCCGAGACACGTGTCATCAGAGAGCATATAGACAGAAAAGAACAACCTTAACTTCAGAAGCTCATAAGAACTGAAAGGATTAAGATTTTTTAATAGAAGTAATTTACAAATCTGTTTCACTTTCTGGAGCCAGTTGATATATAAAAAAAAAAGTTTTTTCCTGGAATACCCCTTTTAATGCCATCTACCCCTAGGGTAGCAACATCTGCCCTGCACCACACACCCCGCCACCACATAGATACACATTAAAATCTTCTTTAACAGATAACAATATGTAAAATTCTCCCCTCCATGGTTTACATAGAAAAGCCCCCGATGCCGGTTCAGTAAATGATGAAGCCTTTGGATTAGGATTCAATAAACAGATTTATACTAACATTGTGATATGTATAGAAACAGCCGGGAGATGGTCAGTGAATCATCCACAAGTCTACCGGCCCCTCCAGCAAATAACCTCGGGGCCCAGTTGTTATGAAACCGTAGGGATTCCTTGTTGTATAATAGTTGTAATAAATCAGAAGTGGACACCTCTCAGACATGTCACAACTTCAATATGCAATTCTATAGGCTTGGAAACTTACTGCATACTGTATTCTTATTGAGATCAATGTATACTCAGTATGCATTAAGCTCCTAAGCTCCCTCTAGTGGTGGCAGCAGGCAGAACTAACATATTTATAGTGTCCCTGTCACTTTTATGGTAAATCGATTTTTATTAAAGGAAAACGGTTATCCTGTTCTCCCACACTAAACCCAATACACTGGGTTATAGTGTGTAGTGTTGAGCATGAATATTCATAATGCAAATTTTTTTGCCTATAAATACCATAATTCCATTTTCCTCCCTCCCACACATCAGCCACCTCACCCATTGAAACATAAATGAGCTGCATCCATTCAAAAGACCTGTGGTTTTCAATCAGGGTGCCTAAAGCTGTTGCAGATTGAACTCTCTCTCCCACCAAGCAATCGCTCCACCCATTTGAAGCAGACAGGCTCCCTGTCATCAGCTGACTAGTGAGTCAGGTCTCAGCCGCATTGCAACCTGGGAAAAATCTGAGACAACAGTAATTTTGTATGCTGCTAAAAATAAATAGTGGGGTGAAAATCACATAAGAATTGTGAGAAAACCGTCACACACAGGTACAGACACTATATTATGAACTACACTAACTTTACAGCCCCTGTAGTATAGTCAAATAAAAAATAAATTCCTGGAATACCACTTTAAGCCCTTAAAGGGGTATTCCAGGAAAAAACTTATTTATATATATATATATATATATATATATATATATATATATATAAAATGGCTCCAGAAAGTTCAACATATTTGTAAATGACTTCTATAAAAAAAATCTTAATCCTTCCAATAATTATCAGCTGCTAAAGTTGAGTTGTTCTTTTCTGTCTGGCAACAGTGCTCTCTGCTGACATCTCTGCTTGTCTCGGGAACTGCACAGAGTAGGAGAGGTTTGCTATGTGGATTTGCTTCTACTTTGGACAGTTCCCGAGACAGGTGTCATCAGAGAGCACTTAGACAGAAAAGAACAACTCAACTTCAGCAGCTAAAAAGTACTGAAAGGATTAAGATTTTTTTAATAGAAGTAATTTACAAATCTGTTTAACTTTCTGGAGACAGTTGATATATATATATATATATATACACACACACATTTTTTTCCTGGATTACCCCTTTAAATCTGTCTCCAGTGCGCAATTCACAGAAGATGGAAGCCGATCTTCGGAGGGACAGATCTCCGGAGTGCAGGTACGTGTAGAAGTCAGTGACCCCTCAACGGTCTCTTTTTCACGAAGGTGTACAAAACCAGGGATCAAATACTTTTTTCCTTCACTGATAGAACATTAGAATAGGCAATATGGGTGCATATTCATATTGACTCTTTATTAGCCTGAAATTGTAGACCTTAAAGGGGTACTCCGGTGAAAACCTTTTTTCTTTTAAATCAACTGGTGGCAAAAAGTTAAACATATTTGTAAATTACTTCTATTAAAAAATCTTAATCCTTCCAGTACTTATTAGCTGCTGAATGCTACAGAGGGAATTCCTTTCTTTTTGGAACCCTGATGACATCACGAGCACAGTGCTCTCTGCTGGCATCTCTGTCCATTTTAGCAACCGTGCATAGCAGATGGATGCTAAGGGCAGCATGGTGGCTCAGTGGTTAGCAGTGCTGCCTTGCAGTGCTGGGGACTTGGGTTCAAATCCCACTAAGGACAACAATAAATAATGCGTTATTCTTATTATAATAACGTCAGCAGAGAGAACTGTGCTCGTGATGTCATCAGAGAGCATTCCAAAAAGAAAAGAATTTCCTCTCTAGTATTCAGCAGCTAATAAGTACAGGAAGGATTAAGATTTTTTAATAGAAGTAATTTACAAATATGTTTAACTTTCTGCCACCAGTTGATTTAAAAGAAAAAAGGTTTTCACCGGAGTACCCCTTTAAAAAGTTGCGAAACTACAACTCCCAGCAAGCCCGGACAGCCAACGGCTGTCCGGGCATGCTGGGAGTTGTAGTTTCACAAAATCAGGAGGCCACCAGTTTGGAGACCACTGCTACAGACCATTCAGTTCTTCAAATCGGACTTGGTTTGTATTTTTTTATTTTGCGCTTTTTCATTGTTATAGCAGCCGTAGCGGCCTCCAAACCTATTGTCGTAGTTTTCATTGTATAATACCCAGGGGGACGTCACGTCGCTTCTGCTTTTTGCTGATTACATCTTTTTTTTTTAAGGTATCAGTCTTGGAGTTGAGCCCAGCCCAGCTAAAGGAGGTGGAAAAAAAAAAAAAAAGATGTGTGGCTCTTTATCAGTTGATAGCGACCGTACATACGGCGAGCTTTAATGGCTGCGCAGATCTGCTGCCCTCAGCGATCCAGGATTAAATCTCATCTGCTGCAGAAATATAACTCAATGCTGGGACCTGCGCAACGTGAATGCAGAGGAATGCGAGAGACCTCGGAGCCAGGGGATGGGGGAACACAAACCGTCCTGTCTGCCAGTAGATGGCGCTGTTAGCAGTTTGGCTGCAGCCCCAGTATTGCACAATGACAGAACAAAAAAAAAAAAAAATATATATATATATATATATATATATATATATATTGCTTTTACTTTGGTTAACCCTTTCAGCACACTCGAAGGTGGACTGTAATAAAGATGCCATAAAACGATTAGGGAGCGGAATTTATTTCGGCGTCTGTAATATACGATGCAGAATTTTATTTGGGTATGGGCCGACTTTTCAGGGGCATAATACAAATTTTTACGCATTTTTACCTAACTTAAGTTAAGTCGGATGACCTGAATTTTAAACTGGGTATGGGATGATTTAACAGGAGCATAATATGATTTTTTACGCATTTTTACGTAACTTATGTTAAGTCGGATGACCAGAATTTTAGACTGGGTATGGGACGACTTTACAGGGGCAGAATATGAATTTTTGCGCATTTTTACGTAACTTATGTTAAGTCAGATGACCGGAATTTTAGACGGGGTATGGGCCGACTTTACAGGAGCATAATACGATTTTTTACGCATTTTTACGTAACTTAGATTAAGTCGGATGATCAGAATTTTAGACTGAGTATGGGCTGACTTTACAGGAGCATAATACGAATTTTTACGCATTTTTACGTAAATTACGTTAAGTCGGATGACTTGAATTTTAGACTGGGTATGGGCCGACTTTACAGGAACATAATATGAATTTTTACGCATTTTTACGTAACTTACGTTAAGTCGGATGACCGGAATTTTAGACGGGGTATGGGCCGACTTTACAGGAGCATAATACGAATTTTTACACATTTTTACGTAAATTACGTTAAGTCGGATGACCTGAAAGCGACGGCTGTTAGACGTGGTCAGGAAACATAGACGCAAAACTGCCGCTGTATTACTCCACCCTTTGTCTGCCAAAACCAGGGGTCATGATGTGAAGGTAAAGGGTCGCAATTTCGACATAGTAGTGCAAGCTACAGATATACAGCCATATGCTTTCCCTGCACATGCAGATTTGTTTTTTCCCATATATTTGTCGCACAAAATAATAAATCTCATTAAAGTCACACGCGAATCTTAATGTTTTCCATAGAGCGTAAGGGTTAAAACTGAAGGCAAAAAAATTCTGCAGGAAGAATTCAGATTTATTTTTATAACCCCATTGAGGTTCACTAGAGATGAGCGAACTTACAGTAAATTCGATTCGTCACCAACTTCTCGGCTCGGCAGTTGATGACTTTTCCTGCATAAATTAGTTCAGCTTTCAGGTGCTCCGGTGGACTGGAAAAGGTGGATACAGTCATAGGAAAGAGTCTCCTAGGACTGTATCCATCTTTTCCAGCCCACTGGAGCACCTGAAAGCTGAACTAATTTATGCAGGAAAAGGCATCAACTGCCGAGCCGAGAAGTTCGTGACGAATCGAATTTACTGTAAGTTCGCTCATCTCTAGGGTTCCCCATTGAAATTCCAAAATCCCCTATCTATGTTGAGTGTGGGAGGAAACCTATGTCAATATAGGGAGAACATACAAACTACTTGCAGATGTTGTCCTTGGTGGGATTTGAACCCAGTAAACCCTCATGAACATGGGGAGAACATACAAACTCCTTGCAGATATTGTCCTTGGTAGGATTTGAACCTAGTAAACCCTCATGAACATGGGAAGAACATACAAACTCCTTGCAGATATTGTCCTTGGAAGGATTTGAACAAAAAAAAAATTAT
Organism: Hyla sarda; assembly: GCF_029499605.1. Classification (NCBI taxonomy): domain Eukaryota; kingdom Metazoa; phylum Chordata; class Amphibia; order Anura; family Hylidae; genus Hyla; species Hyla sarda. Next base: position 19,224,745 of record NC_079201.1, on the reverse strand, counting down.
CCATGTGAATATAGGGAGAACATACAGACTCCTTGAAGATGTTGTCCTTGGTGGGATTTGAATCTATTAAACCAACATCAACATGGGAAGAACATACAGACTCCTTGCAGATGTTGTCCTTGATAGGATTTAAATCTAGAAAACCCATGTTAACATAGGAAGAACATACAGACTCCTTGCAGATGTTGTCCTTGATAGGATTTAAATATAGAAAACCCATGTTAACATAGGAAGAACATACAGACTCTTTGAAGATGTCCTCCTATTCTATATATATAAAATATATAAAATGGGACATACTACATTTGTACAGCATGGATTTGTCATACAATACCTGACTTTGCTGCTCTTTGGCGTACGGTTTGTCGCCCAGCTGGTGATGTATTCACGGTCATATACAGTAGTGACCCAGTAGAGGAAGGTTATGGTTTCGGTTACGATGGTTATTGTACTAAACATGGTGACCACAGCGTGGAATACATTTAGCAGCAGTGCTTCATAAAAGTAGACGCAGTAGTAACCCCGTGCCAGTGGATTTTACTTCCCAAAAACTTGGCACCCGTTCCCCTCTGCATTAAGCATTTCTTTGCATGTGTGTGTGTGAATTTGCTGGAGCGAGTGAACGGGAATTTATAGTCACACGGCCCTGCCAATACTTCTGGAGAGTAAATGACAGATCTCCGGCCGTGAATGTGTTAGCACACTGCAGTTTACAGGAAGGAGTTAAAAATAATCCACTGTAAGGGGAAAATACTGAATTAATATTTAACCTTATTAAAAGATGTGCACGTGTAAAATCCCATAGTATAGATAGAGGCCATGCCATGGAGCACTGAGGGTACACCCTGTGTATAACCCCATCACCTGTATATGGTCAGGACACATTGGTCCAGATATAGGGGGGTTAGAGATCCAAAATCCTCTCCTGCACATAAGTAAAAACAGGACATTGGGATAGCAAACACGGGACAGGGTTATGGCATCTTTTGTATTCCCCTATATATAGCTGTAGGCTCCCAAAATAGTTGAAGGCCTCTATACATAGTTGTAGGCCTATATACTGCCCCTATATATAGTTGTAGGCCTATATACTGCCCCTACATATAGTTGTAGGCCTATATACTGCCCCATATATAGTTGTAGGCCTATATACTGCCCCTATATATAGTTGTAGGCCTATATACTGCCCCTACATATAGTTGTAGGCCTATATACTGCCCCATATATAGTTGTAGGCCTATATACTGCCCCTATATATAGTTGTAGGCCTATATACTGCACCTACATATAGTTGTAGGCCTATATACTGCCCCATATATAGTTGTAGGCCTATATACTGCCCCATATATAGTTGTAGGCCTCTATACTGACCCATATATAGCTGTAGGCCTCTATACTGACCCATATATAGTTGTAGGCCTATATACTGCCCCTATATATAGTTGTAGGCCTCTATACTGCCCCATATAGAGTTGTAGGCCTCTATACTGCCCCATATATAGTTGTAGGCCTATATACTGCCCCTACATATAGTTGTAGGCCTATATACTGCCCCATATATAGTTGTAGGCCTCTATACTGACCCATATATAGTTGTAGGCCTATATACTGCCTCTATATATAGTTGTAGGCCTCTATACTGCCCCATATAGAGTTGTAGGCCTCTATACTGCCCCATATATAGTTGTAGGCCTCTATACTGCCCCATATATAGTTGTAGGCCTATATACTGCCCCATATATAGTTGTAGGCCTCTATACTGCCCCATATATAGTTGTAGGCCTATATACTGCCCCATATATAGTTGTAGGCCTATATACTGCCCCTATATATAGTTGTAGGCCTATATACTGCACCTACATATAGTTGTAGGCCTATATACTGCCCCATATATAGTTGTAGGCCTCTATACTGACCCATATATAGCTGTAGGCCTCTATACTGACCCATATATAGTTGTAGGCCTATATACTGACCCATATATAGCTGTAGGCCTCTATACTGACCCATATATAGTTGTAGGCCTATATACTGCCCCTATATATAGTTGTAGGCCTATATACTGCACCTACATATAGTTGTAGGCCTATATACTGCCCCATATATAGTTGTAGGCCTATATACTGCCCCATATATAGCTGTAGGCCTCTATACTGACCCATATATAGTTGTAGGCCTATATACTGCCCCTATATATAGTTGTAGGCCTATATACTGCACCTACATATAGTTGTAGGCCTATATACTGCCCCATATATAGTTGTAGGCCTATATACTGCCCCTACATATAGTTGTAGGCCTATATACTGCCCCTACATATAGTTGTAGGCCTATATACTGCCCCTACATATAGTTGTAGGCCTATATACTGCCCCATATATAGTTGTAGGCCTATATACTGCCCCATATATAGCTGTAGGCCTCTATACTGCCCCATATATAGTTGTAGGCCTATATACTGCCCCTATATATAGTTGTAGGCCTCTATACTGCCCCATATATAGTTGTAGGCCTATATACTGCCCCTATATATAGTTGTAGGCCTCTATACTGCCCCATATATAGTTGTAGGCCTCTATACTGCCCCATATATAGTTGTAGGCCTCTATACTGCCCCTATATATAGTTGTAGGCCTCTATACTGACCCCATATAAAGTTGTAGGCCTATATACTTCCCCTATATATAGTTGTAGGCCTCTATACTGCCCCTATATATAGTTGTAGGCCTATATACTGCCCCATATATAGTTGTAGGCCTCTATACTGCCCCATATATAGTTGTAGGCCTCTATACTGCCCCATATATAGTTGTAGGCCTCTATACTGCCCCATATATAGTTGTAGGCCTCTATACTGCCCCTATATATAGTTGTAGGCCTATATACTGCCCCTATATATAGTTGTAGGCCTATATACTGCCCCATATAAAGTTGTATACCTATATACTGCCCCTATATATAGTTGTAGGCCTCTATACTGCCCCATATATAGTTGTAGGCCTATATACTGCCCCATATAGAGTTGTAGGCCTCTATACTGCCCCATATATAGTTGTAGGCCTATATACTGCCCCTATATATAGTTGTAGGCCTATATACTGCCCCTATATATAGTTGTAGGCCTATATACTGCCCCATATATAGTTGTAGGCCTCTATACTGCCCCATATATAGTTGTAGGCCTCTATACTGCCCCATATATAGTTGTAGGCCTCTATACTGCCCCATATATAGTTGTAGGCCTATATACTGCCCCTATATATAGTTGTAGGCCTATATACCGCCCCTATATATAGTTGTAGGCCTATATACTGCCCCATATATAGTTGTAGGCCTCTATACTGCCCCATATATAGTTGTAGGCCTCTATACTGCCCCATATATAGTTGTAGGCCTCTATACTGCCCCATATATAGTTGTAGGCCTCTATACTGCCCCATATATAGTTGTAGGCCTCTATACTGCCCCTATATATAGTTGTAGGCCTATATACTGCCCCTATATATAGTTGTAGGCCTATATACTGCCCCATATAAAGTTGTATACCTATATACTGCCCCTATATATAGTTGTAGGCCTCTATACTGCCCCATATATAGTTGTAGGCCTATATACTGCCCCATATAGAGTTGTAGGCCTCTATACTGCCCCATATATAGTTGTAGGCCTATATACTGCCCCTATATATAGTTGTAGGCCTATATACTGCCCCTATATATAGTTGTAGGCCTATATACTGCCCCATATATAGTTGTAGGCCTCTATACTGCCCCATATATAGTTGTAGGCCTCTATACTGCCCCATATATAGTTGTAGGCCTCTATACTGCCCCATATATAGTTGTAGGCCTATATACTGCCCCTATATATAGTTGTAGGCCTATATACCGCCCCTATATATAGTTGTAGGCCTATATACTGCCCCATATATAGTTGTAGGCCTCTATACTGCCCCATATATAGTTGTAGGCCTCTATACTGCCCCATATATAGTTGTAGGCCTATATGCTGCCCCTACATAGTTGTAGGCCTATATACTGCCCCTATAGTTGTAGGCCTCTATACTGCCCCTATATATAGTTATAGGCCTTTATACTGCCCCCATATAAAGTTGTAGGCCCCTATATCATCCTGTATACTTCATACTCCTCTGCCCTCCCAAACCCATCTTTCCTCTTCCTCCATACTATATTGCCCCCCAGACCACACTGTCCTCCTCCTCCATACTCCAGAGCCCCCCCAACCCCTATAGCCTCCTCCATACTACACTGCCCCCTAGACCCCTATGTCCTTGTCCTCCATACTGCTCTGCCCGCCAAGACCACTCTGTCCTCCTACTCTATCTAGCATTGCCACTCCAGACCCCTATGTTCCCCTCCTCCATACTGCGCTGCCCCTCTCATACCACTCTGTCCTCCTCCTCCATACTCTACTGCCCCCAGACCCCTATGTCCTCCTCCTCCATACTCTACTGCCCTCAGACCACTGTGTCCTCCTCCTCCTCCATACTCTACTGCCCCCAAACCCCTATGTCCTCCTCCTCCATACTGTACTGCCCCCAGACCCCTGTGTCCTCCTCCTCCATACTCTACTGCCCCCAAACCCCTATGTCCTCCTCCTCCATACTCTACTGCCCCCAGACCCCTGTGTCCTCCTCCATACTCTACTGCCCCCAGACCCCTGTGTCTTTCTCCTACATACTCTACTGCCCCCAGACCCCTATGTCCTCCTCCTTCATACCCTACTGCCCCCAAACCCCTATGTCCTCCTCCTCCATACTCTACTGCCCCCAGACCCCCGTGTCCTCCTCCATACTGTGCTGCCCCCAGACCCCTATGTCCTCCTCCTCCATACTCTACTGCCCCCAGACCCCCGTGTCCTCCTCCTTCATACCCTACTGCCCCCAGACCCCTATGTCCTCCTCCTCCATACTTTACTGCCCCCAAACCCCTGTGTCTTCCTCCTCCATACTCTACTGCCCCCAGACCCCCGTGTCCTCCTCCTCCATACTGTGCTGCCCCTCTCATACCACTCTGTCGGTAGAGACGCATTTGTTTTATAAAAAATAAAGTCTGCCACCGACACATGGATGACCGTGCGGACATTCCAGGCCACCGGTGAAATGCCTGGTGTGCCTGATGGCCAGTCCGGCCCTGATAAGAGTTATCTAGACAATGTCATGACTACACAAGCCAAACGTGCACGTATATGGGGAGATTGGGGAGATAGCTTAGAAGCAGCTTAGGATATTCCATGCAGTGTCTGTATTAATAATTGAAACAAATGAGACAATAGAAATTTAAGTTGATGGGGGTTCTGACTTCTGGGACCTTTACAGTTAGGATAGAAGGACTCCACATTTGTGTTCTCATCTACAGAGCAGAGTAACTGTGTAGGGGAATGTGTATATGAAGTTTGCAACAGCTGGAGGCACAATGGTTGCGAAACACTGAGTTAGGTAACAAACTCTGCATTTTGGTCTACAACCCCCAGCATGCACGGACAGCCTAAGGGCATGCTGGGACTTGTAGTTATGCAACAGCTAGAGGCATACTACTGACACTCCCAGCATGCCCTTTGGCTGCCCGTGCATGCTGAGGGTTGTAGTTATGCAACAGCAGGAGGCACGGTCTTACCTTCTGCTGCTTCACACGCCAGATCCTGCCTGCCGCCGCTTCTCCGCTCTGGGGGCCCCGATCCCATGCCGATGTCCGGGATCAGGGGCCCCCACTTCAGGTACATATTCTTGGCACCCGTTCTCGTCCTCCAAAATAGGGGTGGAGCGGGTGCCGTTAGTGAATCAGGACGATCGTGAGGTGGCACCAGTGCCTCCTCACTCCTGCTGCTAAAGGGTGATAGGTGCCGTCCGACACAGCACCTATCACCCTTTTTTTCCGGGTCACTGGGGACCCGAATGACCCGGAATCGCCGCAAATCGTCCCAGGGGTGATTCAGAAAATCATTCAGTAGGCATCCCGGTCCGGTCCCCACCCGACACGCGGCAGGGACCAAAATTCCCACGGGCGTTCAGGTCCTTAAAGGGTTAAGAGTCTCCTCTGTCCTCCACTTATTACCTGTATTAATGGCTCCTGTTTGAACTTGTTATCAGTATGAAAGACACCTGTCCACAACCTCAAACAGTCACACTCCAAACTCCACTATGGCCAAGACCAAAGAGCTGTCGAAGGACACCAGAAACAAAATTGTAGACCTGCACCAGGCTGGGAAGACTGAATCTACAATAGGCAAGCAGCTTGGTGTGAAGAAATCAACTGTGGGAGCAATTATTAGAAAATGGAAAACATACAAGACCACTGTTAATCTACCTCGATCTGGGGCTCCACACAAGATCTCCCCCCATGGTGTCAAAATGATCACAAGAACGGTGAATAAAAATCCCAGAACCACACGGGGGGGGGGACCTGGTGAATGACCTGCAGAGAGCTGGGACCAAAGTAAGAAAGGCTACCATCAGTAACACACTACGCCACCAGGGACTCAAATCATGCATTGCTAGACATGTCCCCCTGCTTAAACCAGTACATGTCCGGGCCTGTCTGAAGTTTGCTAGAGAGCATTTGGATGATCCAGAAGAGGACTGGGAGAATGTCATATGGTCGTGTTTGGAGGACAAAGAATGCTGAGTTGCATCCAAAGAACACCATACCTAATGTGAAGCATGGGGGGTGGAAACATCATGCTTTGGGGCTGTTTTTCAGCTAAGGGACCAGGACAACTAATCCGTGTAAAGGAAAGAATGAATGGGGCCATGTTTCGTGATTTTGACTGAAAACCTCCTTTCATCAGCAATGGCATTGAAGATGAAACATGGCTGGGTCTTTCAGAAGGACAACGATCCCAAACACACTGCCTGGGCAACAAATGAGTGGCTTCGTAAGAAGCATTTCAAGGTTCTGGAGTGGCCTAGTCAGTCTCCAGAACTCAACCCCATAGAAAACCTTTGGAGGGAGTTGAAAGTCTGTGTTGCCCAGCGACAGCCCCAAAACATCACTGCTCTAGAGGAGATCTGCATGGAGGAATGGGCCAAAATACCAGCAACAGTGTGTGAAAACCTTGTGAAGACTTACAGAAAACGTTTGACCTCTGGAATTGCCAACAAAGGGCATATAACAAATTATTGAGATGAACTTTTGTTATTGACCGAATACTAATTTTCCACCATAATTTGCATATAATTTCTTTAAAAATCAGACAATGTGATTTTCTGGATTTTTTTTCTCATTCTATCTCTCATAGTTGAGGTTATATCCTATGATGAAAATTACAGCCTCTCATCTTTTTAAAGGAGTAGTCCAGTGGTGACTCAGTGGTGAGCAACTTATCCCCTATCCTAAGGATAGGGGATAAGTTGCAGATCGCGGGGGGTCCGACCGCTGGGGCCCCCTGCGATCTCCTGTACGGAGCCCCGACAGCCCGCGGGAAGGGGGCGTGTTGACCTCCGCACGAGGCGGCGGCCGACACGCCCCCTCAATACAACTCTATGGCAGAGCCAAAGCGCTGCCTTCGGCAATCTCCGGCTCTGCCATTGAGATGTATTGAGGGGGCGTGTCGGCCGCCGCCTCGTGCGGGGGTCGACACCCGCTATCTCGGCGGAGAGCCGGGGCCTCGTACAGAGAGATCGCAGGGGGCCCCAGCGGTCGGACCCCCCGCAATCTCAAACTTATCCCCTATCCTTAGGATAGGGGATAAGTTTTTCACCAATGGACTACCCCTTTAAGTGGGAGAACGTGCACAATTGGTGGCTGACTAAATACTTTTTGCCCCACTGTACATGGTGATTTGGAATAGCTACCATCTGACATTCAGGTGTCACATAGTTTGTAAGGTTAAAAAAAAGAGAGTCCATCAAGTTCAACCTAAAACCCTACTGTGTTGAAGGCACAACCCCAACCCCCCTCCCCCCCCCCCCCTTGAGGCTGATGCCGATTTACCCATGCCAGAGGAAAATATCCTTCCTGACTCCAATATGGAGTCTACATAACACCTTTTTGGAGAGGAGTCCTGATAAACGAAATCCATGACCACTTAGACTGTGGTCAACTAAAGGGGTAACGTGTAGAGAATGCCCTACAAACCAAGAAGCAAGAACTACATGACATTAAAGGGGTATTCCAGGCCAAAACTTTTTTTTATATATCAACTGGCTCTGGAAAGTTAAACAGATTTGTAAATTACTTAAATCTTAATCCTTCCAATAGTTATTAGCTTCTGAAGTTGAGTTATTGTTTTCTGTCTTACTGCTCTCTGATGACTCACCTCCCGGGAGCTGTGCAGTTCCTATGGGAATATTCTCCCATCATGCACAGCTCCCGGGACGTGACATCATCATTGAGCAGTTAGACAGAAAACTTCAGAAGCTGATAACTATTGGAAGGATTAAGATTTTTTAATAGTAGTACCGTATTTTTCGCCGTATAAGACGCACTTTTTCTTCCCCAAAACTGGGGGGGGGGGGGTAAATTGGTGCGTCTTATACGGCGAATACCTGCGGCCATCAACGGCCGGGACCCGCGGCTAATACAGGACATCACCGATCGCGGTGGTGCCCTGTATTAACCCTTCAGACGCGGCGATCAAAGCTGACCGCCGCGTCTGAAGCGAAAATAACACTAACCTGGCTGTTCGGGACCGAACAGCTTACAGGACACCGGGAGGGACCTTACCTGCCTCCTCGGTGTCTGCTCCGTACCGGGATCCCCTGCATGGCCGGCGCTCTCCTTCGTCATCATCACGTCGTCGCGCACGCCGTCCCATCATCCAATAGGAGCGGCGTGCGTAGCGACGTGATGGCGGCGACGGACAGCGTGGATCCCGGGAAAGAAGACGTCCGGAGCGTCGGGGGCACCACGGGGACGCGGCGACAGCGATGGACGGCGACATTCAGGGCAGCGGTGACGGGTCCAGAGTGGCGGGGACAGGTGAGTATTACCTCCTATCCAGTGGTCTTCAACCTGCAGACCTCCAGATGTTGCAAAACTACAACTCCCAGCATGCCCGGACAGCCGTTGGCTGTCCGGGCATGCTGGGAGTTGTAGTTTTGCAACATCTGGAGGTCCGCAGGTTGAAGATCACTGTTGGGTGCAGAATCTTTTTTTTTCTAGATTTTGCACCTTTAAAATTGGGTGCGTCCTATAGGGCAAAAAATACGGTAATTTACAAATCTGTTTAACTTTCCGGAGCCAGTTGATATATATATAAATAAAGTTTTTGCCTGGAATACCCCTTTAAGCCTACCATATGGAATTAATGTTATGTTCCACCAGATTAGGTAGGATAAGCGGCTGATACCGAGATGCTTCTCCCGCAATGTCAGGTTAGCTTGGAATCCATTAAGGGGGGGAGGGGGTATTAACAAGTTATTAAAAAGATTTGAAAACCCCAATATAATGTCTACTGATATATACCTGTAAATAGATGTAATTATGTTTTATTGGGTTTTAATGGAGATTTACAATTTAAAGATAATTCCTCTCATTTCGGCAGATTAACGAGGGGAACAATGCTAATCTTTGGGCAGGTGCTGCCTGAGATATGGTTTAGTAGGTTTTTATGATCACGTGATCACGCTGACCCGAAAAGCTTCCAAGCCCTACAGCTGGAGCAGTCTGAACCTGTGCATACTACGCTCTACGTTGCATGGCCTCGGGCACGCTCGTATCGCCATAGCATGCTTGGTGTACGACCTTGGCCGCTACTAAATATGTAGCCAGATCTCTCTACAGCAGTGTTTCCCAACCAAGGCGCCTCCAGCTGTTGCAAAACCACTACTCCCAGCATTCCCACACAGCCAATTTATTCATTTATTTATTAATAATATTATTTATTTACTACAAAGATTTTTGTTTCATTATTATTATTTATTAACAAAGCCAACGGCTGTCCGGGCATGCTGGGAGTTGTAGTTTTGCAACAGCTGGAGGCACCCACGTTGGGAAACATTGTTGTTTAGAGACCACTGAGTGACAGGGGAGATGCACAAAGTGAGAAAATTTATTATAATTAAATGTATTTATTGATTAATTATTAATATGATTTATTAATTAATTAATTAACAAAGATTTCTGTTTAAATATTATTTATTAAGAAAGCCAACGGCTGTCTGGGCATGCTGGGATTTGTAGTTTTGTAACAGCTGGAGGCACCCAGGTTGGGAAACATTGTTGTTGAGAGACCACTGAGTGACAGGGGAGATGCAAAAAGTGAGAAATTTTTTTAATAATTACATTTATATATTAATTATTAAGATTATTTATTAATTAATAAAGATTTTTGTTTAAATGTGATTATTTATTAACAAAGCCAACGGCTGTCTGGGCATGCTGGGAGTTGTGACATCACGAGCCTCCGCCCCCATCATTAGTAATCCGGCACGGAGTGATGTTAACACCGTGCACCGGATGTCTGGGGTGCCGCAGCCGAGATAACGGGGGTCCCCAGCGACGAGACCCCCACAGTCAGGCATCTTATCCCCTATCCTTTGCATAGTGGATAAGATGTCTAGGGGCGGAGTACCCCTTTAAGACCTGTTTCCATACCTTAAATAGGCACTGTACTTCGAAAAAACTGTGTTTGGATCAATAGTTCAAATAAATATAAAAAAACGTTGTAATGTATCTAATCAGATAAAAATGCTTCTTTCTCCTCTTCTCAAGCTTCTTCCTCCTCTCCTATGAAACTGTATTCCCTCTGAAAATCAGCTCAGCTTTGTCCCGTGTCTGCAAGACAAGCCAATACAAGTCTCTGAAGGCGGGAAAGGAAGCTCCGCACATCAGCTCTGGGAGAAGATAAATTATAGATAAAGCCTGCAGAGCAAAAATCTGCTTAGAAAGACCATTTCAGGGCAGGAATAGTGCTGCTTCTCGTGTACACACAGGAAAGCTTATCCTGAGAAATCACCTGAAATGACAGGTACTGTTTAAACCATAATATGCTGATACATGCCATTTCCCCCAATCACTAGTGAACACATAACCTTGATAACATCTACCCAAGTTTAGCCTTTGACATAAGGTAACTTGGTAAAAACAATGAGACTGGACAGGTCTAAACCTAATCTGTCTAATCTCTTACTTCTGGTCCGATGGTCCGATGGACAAGTCAAAGGTTAACCCTAGGAAGACAAACTAACTTCCTATCTACACAGAGTTTTTTCTTAGATAAAAAAAAATAAGTGGCAAGTTGTGTTCTCTTCTAGAGATGAGCGAACTTACAGTAAATTCGATTCGTCACGAACTTCTCGGCTCGGCAGTTGATATCTTTTCCTGCATAAATTAGTTCAGCTTTCAGGTGCTCCGGTGGGCTGGAAAAGGTGGATACATTCATAGGAAAGAGTCTCCTAGGACTGTATCCACCTTTTCCATCACACCGGAGCACCTGAAGGCTGAACTAATTTATGCAGGATAAGTCATCAACTGCCGAGCCGAGAAGTTTGTGACGAATCGAATTTACTGTAAGTTCGCTCATCTCTAGACTTATACAGATGTGTTGGTCTCATGAGGTTCAACAGAAAATGTTCCCTATAAAACTGGCAGAAACCATCAAAAACATAACCGATCCTATTGAAGAACAATGGCTGGTAGTACCCATTGTGCAATGAATCCATTATAAATAATAGGAATAATAGGATTTTGCATCTTTGGGTGGTCTACGCATATTTATTTCCAAATGTATCTACGTAAAGGGGTTTTCTCTTAGGGACAATCTACTTTCTGCTCTGGATTTCATAGAGGGAGGAGAAAAACCAGGGCTCAAGTCTGCAGGAACACCTAGGAATTAAAGGGGTACTCAACTTCAACATTTTTATTTTTTTTTTTAAATCAGCTGGTACCAGAAAGTTATTCGTAAAAAACGTAATCCTTCCAGTACTTATCAGCTGCTGTATGCTCCACAGGAAGTTAATTTTCTTTTTGAATTTCTGTCTGACCACAGTGCTCTCTGCTGAATAGTGCTGCTCGCGAATATTCGCAATTCGAATTTTATTCGTGAATATCGCGGATTCACGAATATTCGAGAGTATAGCACTATATATACGAAATTACGAATATTTTTTTTTTTCACAGTACACATCACAGGGATCGTCGCTCTCTGCTTCCAGCTTGTGTGGTGTAAAGAAGGCTCTAATACTACTGTGTGAGACTGGCGTACGAATATGCGCATACGCGAATATTCGCGAATATTGATCCCTCCCTTCTGCTGCTTCTATCAAGTAACACTGGTATACTTGCTATAAAGTTCATACATTTTCACATATGCGAATTTACATATATGCAAAAATAATGTGAATATTACAAATATGCAAATTTAGCAAATATATGACGAATATTCGTCCATATATTCGCGAAATATCGCGAATTCGAATATGGTCTATGCCGCTCAACACTACTGCTGACACCTCTGTCCATTTTAGGAACTGTCCAGAGCAGCATAGGTTTGCTATGGGGATTTTTCTCCTACTCTGGACAGTTCTTAAAATGGGCAGAGGTGTCAGCAGAGAGCACTGTGGTCAGACAGAAAGGAAATTCAAAAAGAAAAGAACTTCCTTTGGAGCAAATAGCAGCAAATAAGTACTGGAAGGATTAAGATTTTTTTAATAGAAGTTATTTACAAATCTGTTTAACTTTCTGGCACCAGTTGATTTAAAAAAAAAAGTTTTCCACCGGAGTACCCCTCTAAGTTCCTGCACTTTTTCCATAGCAGGAACACCGCCCCCATTAACAGGAGTCCTGCACTACCAACCCTTGAGTGGAAATCTTAGGTGAGTTCTATCACTTACCACAACTACCATGCGTTCAGACTCATCACTTTTTCTCACTTTGTTATGTTGCAGCCTTGTGTTTAAAGGGGTACTCCGCCCCTAGACATCTTATCCCCTATCCGAAGGATAGGGGATAAGATGTCTGATTGCGGGGGTCCTCAGTGGTGGGATCTCCCTGCTGCACCCAACACTTGTTTAGGGCGTCAGGTGCAGTGCCGGAGGCTTCTGACGTCACGGCCACGCCCCCTCAATGCAAGTCTATGGGAGGGGGTGTGACAACCGTGACTTGCATTGAGGGGGCATGGCCATGACGTCACTAGCCTCCGCCCTGCATCGCCGCCAATCATCCGGGTCTGGGGTGCCGCAGCCAAGATCGCGGGGGTCCCCACTGGGGAGAGTTACCAAAACCTGTGCAGAGGAAAAGTTGCCCAGTTGCCCATAGCAACCAATCAAATTGCTCCTTTCATTTTTAAAGAGGCCTGTGAAAAGTGAAAGAAGAGATCTGATTGGTTGCTATGAACAACTGGTCAACTTTTCCTCTACACAGGTTGTGATAAATCTCCCCGAATAGTGCGTCTCCAGCTGTTTCAAAACTACAACCCCCAGCATGCCCGGACAGCCAACGGCTGTCCGGGCATGATGGGAGTTGTAGTTTTGAAACAGCTGGAGACACACTGTTTGGAAAAACACTGGGGGAGATTTATTAAAACCTGTGCAGAGGAAAAATTGCCCAGTTGCCCATAGCAACCAATCAGATCGCTTCTTTCATTTTTCAGAGGTCTCTTTAAAAATGAAAGAAGTAATCTGATTGGTTGCTATGGGCAACTGGGCAACTTTTCCTTTGCACAGGTTTTGATAAATCTCCCCCACTGTCTCCAATAGGAGAGGTAGTCCTGGCAAGGAGTCCCTTTTCAAAGGGGTACTCCGGTGGAAAACTTTTTTTTTTCAAATCAACCGGTGCCAGAAAGTTAAACAGATATGTAAATTACTTCTATTCAAAAATCTTAATCCTTCCAGTACTTATTAGCTGCTGAATACTACAGAGAAATTTCTTTTCTTTTTGGAACACAGAGCTCTCTGCTGAATCATGACCACAGTGCTCTCTGCTGACACCTCTGTTCATTTTAAGAACTGTCCAGAGTAGGAGAAAATCCCCAGAGCAAACATATGCTGCCCTGGACAGTTCCTAAAATGGACAGAGATGTCAGTAGAGAGCACTGTGCTTGTGATGTCAGCAGAGAGCTCTGCGTTCCAAAAAGAAAATAATTTCCTCCGTAGTATTCAGCTGCTAATAAGTACTGGAAGGATTAAGATTTTTTAATAGAAGTAATTTACAAATCTGTTTAACTTCTGGCACCAGTTGATTTAAAAAAAAGTTTTCCACCGGAGTACCCCTTTAAAGTACTTCAGACCGCATATTATCTAGATACCTGAATTCGTCTATTGTATTTAAAAATTAAGAGCGGACTCAGAGTTAAAGGGGTATTCCAGGCAAAAACTTTTTTATATATATCAACTGGCTCCGGAAAGTTAAACAGATTTGTAAATTACTTCTATTAAAAAATCTTAATCCTTCCAATAGTTATTAGCTTCTGCTCAATGATGATGTCATGTCACGGGAGCTGTGCATGATGGGAGAATATCCCTTGCATGATGGGAGAATATCCCCATAGGAGCTGGACTGTGAGTCATCAGAGAGCAGTTAGACAGAAAACAGCAACTCAACTTCAGAAGCTAATAACTATTGGAAGGATTAAGATTTTTTTATAGAAGTAATTTACAAATCTGTTTAACTTTCCGGAGCCAGTCGATATATATAAAAAAGTTTTTGTCTGGAATACCCCTTTAACATTCCTTATTAATAAGTGATTCATATAACAGGCTTATTACGATGGTTTTTTTGCGATTTTGGAAAATATATATATATATTTTTTTACTTTAGTCCAACCTGATCTTGTTATTTTCTTTCTTTTAGATGGAAAGAGGAGGAAGCCATTGTACGTATTTTATCCTGTTCTTTCCAGCAGTCTGCCGGCCGGGCTTTGAAGTTCGGGGTCTTTCGTGGAAACACATCGACTAACGCGAAAAAGGAATAAACTCCGCTCGGCATCTCCTCCTCTTCCAATAAGCTGAGGTTTAACCTCGCCACCCAAAAAAAACAAACAAGCCCCAAAAGCACTCATGCATTTTGATTCTATTACCCTGCTCATTTGGAAAATCCTTTTATGCGGTCTGTCACGACGGGGCATTTCCACTAGGAAAATCTCTCAGGATAAAGGAATGCATACATCCACGGGGGCCATGATTGACAGGAAAAATAATGCTTCACCAGAGCCGCGCTCATAGTATTTCACAAGTCGTCGCAATGTCAAAATGCTAATAACTAATGTACATATACCCTCCCGGGCCCTGTACTATAACATCAGGAAGTACTGCAGGAGATATCCCTGGGCCTGGCCCTGTACTATAACATCAGAAGGGACTGCGGGAGATATCCCTGGGCCTGGCCCTGTACTATTACATCAGGAGGGACTGCGGGAGATATCCCTGGGCCTGGCCCTGTACTTTAACATCAGGAGGGACTGCAGGAGATTTTCCTGGGCCTGGCCCTGTACTATAACATCAGGAAGTACTGCAGGAGATTTCCCTGGGCCTGGCCCTGTACTATAACATCAGGAGGGACTGCAGGAGATTTCCCTGGGCCTGGCCCTGTACTATAACATCAGGAGGGACTGCGGGAGATATCCCTGGGCCTGGCCCTGTACTATAAAATCAGGAGGGACTGCAGGAGATTTCCCTGGGCCTGGCCCTGTACTATAACATCAGGAGGGACTGCGGGAGATATCCCTGGGCCTGGCCCTGTACTATAACATCAGGAAGTACTGCCGGAGATATCCCTGGGCCTGGGCCTGTACTATAACATCAGGAGAGACTGTGAGAGATATCCCTGGGCCTGGCCCTCTACTATAACATCATACCATTGGACCATTGGAATATATATTACTGGAAATTGTTACCAAAAAAGGCATTTCTGGCACCAAAATTCTTAAAAAGGGGCTCAGCTGCCCACACCCCCGCTACAGCTGTGCCGATGGTAACCCATCCTGCTGATATTGTCCTTTTAGTTCTATTTAATGGGGTACTCGGGTGGAAACATTTTTTTTTAAATCAACTGATGCCAGAAAGTTAAACAGATTTGTATATGACTCCTATTAAAACAATCTTTACCCTTCCAGTACTTTTTAGCAGCTGTATGCTACAGAGGAAATTCTTTTCTTTTTAAATTTCTTTTTTTTCTTGTCCACAGTGTTCTCTGCTGACACCTGATGCCCGTATCAGGAACTGTCCAGAGCAGGAGAAAATCCCCATAGCAAACCTATGCTGCTCGGGACAGTTCCTGACATGGACAGAGCAGAGAGCACTGTGGACAAGACAAAAAAGAAATTCCAAAATAAAATAATTTTCTCTGTAGCATACAGCTGCTAAAAAGTACTGGAAGGGTAAAGATTTTTTAATAGAAGTAATTTACTTACTGTTTACCTTTCTGGAACCAGTTGAATAAAAAAAATATATAATGTTTTCCACCGAAGTACCCCTTTAAGAAATACCCACTTAAGCCAATGACTGGCTGCAGCAGTAACCCATCTAGGCTAGTGGCATGTTTTGCCTGGCAGATAAGGCAAATTACCACCACACAGT
Source organism: Hyla sarda (assembly GCF_029499605.1). NCBI lineage: Eukaryota > Metazoa > Chordata > Amphibia > Anura > Hylidae > Hyla > Hyla sarda. The sequence goes on along the minus strand of NC_079201.1, from coordinate 19,208,271 downwards.
GACTTAATAATAATTTTAATAGTAATTTTTTTTTACTATCAACTGGCTCCAGAAAGTTAAACAGATTTGTAAATGATTTCTATAAAACAATCTTAATCCTTCCAGTACTTATCAGCTGCTGTATGCTCCAGAGGAAGTTGTGTAGTTCTTTTCTGTCTGACCACAGTGCTCTCTGCTGACACCTCTGTCCATTTTAAGAACTGTTCAGAGTAGGAGCAAATCCCCATATCAAACCTATCCTGCTCTGGACAGTTCCTGACATGGACAGAGGTGACAGCAGAGAGCACTGTGGTCAGACAGAAAAGAACTAGACAACTTCTTCTGGAGCAAACAGCAGCTGATAAGTACGGGAAGGGTTACGATTTTTTAATAGAAGTAATTTACAAATCTGTTTAACTTTCTGGCACCAATTGATTTGAATAAGAAAAGAAAATTGATTTCCACTGGAGTACCCCTTTAAGAGAGCACGCTATAGAAAGACCAAATATATCCCCATACAGTGACCATATAGTGCTAGATTGGTAGATAAGAGTTGTACTCAGGCTCTGCAGACTTTATAAGTGATTACAGTGCAGTTACATCCAGTCACTCACAGAGGGGATCTTCTCTGATTGTAGGTAGATAGGTTTCACCCTATAGGCCAGTAGGTAGATAAGCGCCCCCAGTAGGTTGTTGCCCCCCAGTAGGTAAATAGTTGCCCCCACTGTACAGAAGATAAGTTCCTGCAGTAGGTAGATAAATGCCCCCATAGGTAGTTGCCCCCTCAGTAGGTAGATAGTTGCTCCCCAGTACAGATAGGTTCCCCCTCAGGAGGTAGATAGTTCTTCCCAGTTTAGATAGGTAGAGGGTTGCTACTTGCCTCTCCAGTTCACATAGATGGCCCCTAGTTATACTTGCCTCTAGTTTTATGCCCCCCTCATATAAAAAAAAATAAAAAATAAAAACTTTACTTTGTGGCCCTCCGCTACCTCGCTGACAGGGCCTGCACTTTCCCCACTCAACTGACAGGAGGTGCATGTATGAGTGACCTCATCATCCTGTGCAATCTACAGGATAAGCTTTCACCTACAAGTGCATCCTAAGGACACGCCTGCAGTAAAAAGGGGTGCTCGCTAGCCTAGGACCCAGGAAAAGTGCCTTGGATTCCCAGAAAATGATAACGCCACCCTGGTTGGGGTAGGCTGTGGTACCCTCTAAGAAGGAGCCTGCTGTGGCTACCCCTTGTCCCAGCACTGTATCTGGTTGGCACCCCATGAAGGCTTTGTGGCTAGCACTATATAAGGCCTTCAATAAGCTGTTGCTGTATGGGGGTTCTTGGGACAACCCTCTGGGGTGGCCCAGTACGGTAGGTGCTACCCTGTACCCTTGCTGCCCTGTCAAGCAGCCTCCTGCAGTGTCCCCTGGGCCTCCCTTGCACTTATTCCCCCATGTACATATGTTTCACCAATTGTTGTATTATAAAATGTGTAAAGAGGTGTTATAACTTTAAGAAGGTTGTCATGTGACTTGTCATGTGATTGTTACCCAGGAGGTACCAGTGACCAGATGACCCAAGGGTGACCTATGAGCTCCCTGCTAGTCTCCCCCATATAAGCCCTGGGAGGAGCTAGCTCTCTCTCTTTCCTTGCTCTTGTTGTCCTCAGTAGTCATTGACTACTGAGGAAAGGGTGTTACGCCGAGCGCTCCGGGTCCCCGCTCCTCCCCGGAGCGCTCGCAACATCCTCGCTACGGCAGCGCCCCGGTCAGATCCACTGACCGGGTGCGCTGCGATACCGCCTCCAGCCGGGATGCGATTCGCGATGCGGGTGGCGCCCGCTCGCGATGCGCACCCCGGCTTCCGTACCTGACTCGCTCTCCCTCGGTCCTGTCCCGGCGCGCGCGGCCCCGCTCCCTAGGGCGCGCGAGCGTCGGGTCTCTGCGATTTAAAGGGCCACTGCGCCACTGATTGGCGCAGTGGTTCCAATTAGTGTCTTCACCTGTGCACTCCCTATGTATACCTCACTTCCCCTGCACTCCCTCGCCGGATCTTGTTGCCCTTGTGCCTAGTGAAAGCGTTCCCTTGTGTGTTCCTAGCCTGTGTTCCAGACCTCCTGCCGTTGCCCCTGACTACGATCCTTGCTGCCTGCCCCGACCTTATGCTACGTCCGACCTTGCTTTTGTCTACTCCCTTGTACCGCGCCTATCTTCAGCAGTCAGAGAGGTTGAGCCGTTGCTAGTGGATACGACCTGGTTGCTACCGCCGCAGCAAGACCATCCCGCTTTGCGGCGGGCTCTGGTGAACACCAGTAGTAACTTAGAACCGGTCCACTAGCACGGTCCACGCCAATCCCTCTCTGGCACAGAGGATCCACCTCCTGCCAGCCGGCATCGTGACAGTAGATCCGGACATGGATCCCGCTGAAGTACCTCTGCCAGTTGTCGCCGACCTCACCATGGTGGTCGCCCAGCAGTCACAACAGATAGCGCAACAAGGCCACCAGCTGTCTCAACTGACCGTGATGCTACAGCAGCTACTACCACAGCTTCAGCAATCATCTCCTCCGCCAGCTCCTGCACCTCCTCCGCAGCGAGTGGCCGCTTCAGGCCTACGACTATCCTTGCCGGATAAATTTGATGGGGACTCTAAGTTTTGCCGTGGCTTTCTTTCACAATGTTCCCTGCACTTGGAGATGATGTCGGACCAGTTTCCTACTGAAAGGTCTAAGGTGGCTTTCGTAGTCAGCCTTCTGTCTGGAAAAGCTCTGTCATGGGCCACACCGCTCTGGGACCGCAATGACCCCGTCACTGCCTCTGTACACTCCTTCTTCTCGGAAATTCGTAGTGTCTTTGAGGAACCTGCCCGAGCCTCTTCTGCTGAGACTGCCCTGCTGAACCTGGTCCAGGGTAATTCTTCCGTTGGCGAGTACGCCATACAATTCCGTACTCTTGCTTCTGAACTATCCTGGAATAATGAGGCCCTCTGCGCGACCTTTAAAAAAGGCCTATCCAGCAACATTAAAGATGTTCTGGCCGCACGAGAAATTCCTGCTAATCTACATGAACTCATTCATCTTGCCACTCGCATTGACATGCGTTTTTCCGAAAGGCGTCAGGAGCTCCGCCAGGATATGGACTTTGTTCGCACGAGGCGTTTTTTCTCCCCGGCTCCTCTCTCCTCTGGTCCTCTGCAATCCGTTCCTGTGCCTCCCGCCGTGGAGGCTATGCAAGTTGACCGGTCTCGCCTGACACCTCAAGAGAGGACACGACGCCGCATGGAGAATCTCTGCCTGTACTGTGCCGGTACCGAACAATTCCTGAAGGATTGTCCTATCCGTCCTCCCCGCCTGGAAAGACGCACGCTGACTCCGCACAAAGGTGAGACAGTCCTTGATGTCAACTCTGCTTCTCCACGTCTTACTGTGCCTGTGCGGATATCTGCATCTACCTTCTCCTTCTCTACTATGGCCTTCTTGGATTCCGGATCTGCAGGAAACTTTATTTTGGCCTCTCTCATCAACAGGTTCAACATCCCGGTAACCAGTCTCGCCAGACCCCTCTACATCAATTGTGTTAACAATGAAAGATTGGACTGTACCATACGTTACCGCACGGAGCCCCTCCTAATGTGCATCGGACCTCATCATGAAAAAATTGAGTTTTTGGTCCTCCCCAATTGCACTTCCGAAATTCTCCTTGGACTACCGTGGCTTCAACGCCATTCCCCAACCCTGGATTGGTCCACAGGGGAGATCAAGAGCTGGGGTACCTCTTGTTTCAAGGACTGCCTTAAACCGGTTCCCAGTACTCCCTGCCGTGACCCTGTGGTTCCCCCTGTAACCGGTCTCCCTAAGGCCTATATGGACTATGCTGACGTATTTTGCAAGAAACAAGCTGAGACTCTATCTCCTCACAGGCCTTATGACTGTCCTATTGACCTCCTCCCGGGCACTACTCCACCCCGGGGCAGAATTTATCCTCTGTCCGCCCCAGAGACTCTTGCTATGTCTGAGTACATCCAGGAAAATTAAAAAAAGGGGTTTATCCGCAAATCCTCCTCTCCTGCCGGAGCTGGATTTTTCTTTGTGTCCAAAAAAGATGGCTCCCTACGTCCTTGCATTGACTACCGCGGACTTAATAAAATCACGGTAAAGAACCGCTACCCTCTACCTCTTATCTCTGAACTCTTTGATCGCCTCCAAGGTGCCCACATCTTTACCAAACTGGACTTAAGAGGTGCTTATAATCTCATCCGCATCAGGGAGGGGGACGAATGGAAAACGGCATTTAACACTAGAGATGGACACTTTGAGTATCTGTCATGCCCTTTGGCCTGTGCAACGCCCCTGCCGTCTTCCAAGACTTTGTTAATGAAATTTTTCGTGATCTCTTATATTCCTGTGTTGTTGTGTATCTGGACGATATTCTGATTTTTTCTGCCAACCTAGAAGAACACCGCCAGCATGTCCGCATGGTTCTTCAGAGACTTCGAGACAATCAACTTTATGCCAAAATGGAGAAATGTCTGTTTGAATGTCAATCTCTTCCTTTCCTAGGATACTTGGTCTCTGGCCAGGGACTACAAATGGACCCAGACAAACTCTCTGCCGTCTTAGATTGGCCACGCCCCTCCGGACTCCGTGCTATCCAACGTTTTTTGGGGTTCGCCAATTATTACAGACAATTTATTCCACATTTTTCCACCATTGTGGCTCCTATCGTGGCTTTAACCAAGAAGAATGCCAATCCTAAGTCATGGCCTCCTCAAGCGGAAGACGCCTTTAAACGGCTCAAGTCTGCCTTTTCTTCTGCTCCCGTGCTCTCCAGACCTGACCCATCTAAACCCTTCCTATTGGAGGTTGATGCCTCCTCAGTAGGAGCTGGAGCGGTTCTTCTACAAAAAAATTCTTCTGGGCATGCTGTTACTTGTGGTTTTTTTTCTAGGACCTTCTCTCCGGCGGAGAGGAACTACTCCATCGGGGATCGAGAGCTACTGGCCATTAAATTAGCACTTGAGGAATGGAGGCATCTGCTGGAGGGATCAAAATTTCCAGTTATTATTTACACCGATCACAAGAACCTCTCCTACCTCCAGTCTGCCCAACGGCTGAATCCTCGCCAGGCCCGGTGGTCTCTGTTCTTTGCCCGGTTTAATTTTGAAATTCACTTTCGCCCTGCCGATAAGAACATTAGGGCCGATGCTCTCTCTCGTTCCTCGGATGCCTCGGAAGTAGAGCTCTCTCCGCAACACATCATTCCTCCTGACTGCCTGATCTCCACTTCTCCAGCCTCCATCAGGCAAACTCCTCCAGGGAAGACCTTCGTTTCTCCACGCCAACGCCTCGGAATCCTCAAATGGGGTCACTCCTCCCATCTCGCAGGCCATGTGGGCATCAAGAAATCCTTGCAACTCATCTCTCGTTTCTATTGGTGGCCGACTCTGGAAACGGATGTTGTTGATTTTGTGCGGGCCTGCACTGTCTGTGCCCGGGATAAGACTCCTCGCCAGAAGCCTGCTGGTCTTCTTCATCCTCTGCCTGTCCCCGAACAGCCTTGGTCTCTGATTGGTATGGACTTTATTACAGACTTACCCCCATCCCGTGGCAACACTGTTGTTTGGGTGGTCGTTGATCGATTTTCCAAGATGGCACATTTTATTCCTCTTCCTGGTCTTCCTTCAGCGCCTCAGTTGGCAAAACAATTTTTTGTACACATTTTTCGTCTTCACGGGTTGCCCTCGCAGATCGTCTCGGATAGAGGCGTCCAATTCGTGTCAAAATTCTGGAGGGCTCTCTGTAAACAACTCAAGATTAAATTAAACTTTTCTTCTGCTTATCATCCTCAATCCAATGGGCAAGTAGAAAGAATTAACCAGGTCCTGGGTGATTATTTACGGCATTTTGTTTCCTCCCGCCAGGATGACTGGGCAGATCTTCTTCCATGGTGGCGCCCGCTCGCGATGCACACCCCGGCTTCCGTACCTGACTCGCTCTCCCTCGGTCCTGTCCCGGCGCGCGCGGCCCCGCTCCCTAGGGCGCGCGCGCGCCGGGTCTCTGCGATTTAAAGGGCCACTGCGCCACTGATTGGCGCAGTGGTTCCAATTAGTGTCTTCACCTGTGCACTCCCTATGTATACCTCACTTCCCCTGCACTCCCTCGCCGGATCTTGTTGCCCTTGTGCCTAGTGAAAGCGTTCCCTTGTGTGTTCCTAGCCTGTGTTCCAGACCTCCTGCCGTTGCCCCTGACTACGATCCTTGCTGCCTGCCCCGACCTTCTGCTACGTCCGACCTTGCTTTTGTCTACTCCCATGTACCGCGCCTATCTTCAGCAGTCAGAGAGGTTGAGCCGTTGCTAGTGGATACGACCTGGTTGCTACCGCCGCAGCAAGACCATCCCGCTTTGCGGCGGGCTCTGGTGAACACCAGTAGTAACTTAGAACCGGTCCACTAGCACGGTCCACGCCAATCCCTCTCTGGCACAGAGGATCCACCTCCTGCCAGCCGGCATCGTGACAAAGGGTCACATTTGAGAACCCTGAAACGCGTCTAGTCCTGTCCACTGGCATTTATGCTCTATATGAACTGTGTCCACTACCCATGGAGTAAGCTGACTACTTACTGCGGACTCTCTGCTCATCAGCCGATCCAGGCTTGTGTCCGGTCCTGACTCTACATCTCTAGCTCCGGCCCAGCTGACGTCACCCGCCACTTACACGAGGCGAGTTCCATTCACTCAGCGTGCGATCTCTGGCTTACTCTAAGTCCAGCGGTGAGGAAATTGACATCACAAGCGCTTGCCAGCGCCAATGGTCTCCCAGCATTCAAGTACCATCAGCGCCTGCCAGCGCCAACAGCCTGTGACGACCACCCCCGCGTACCATCTGGACTCTTCAAGCTACAGCCACAGCACCATCTGAGACCGCCGTCTGCAGCCCTCCCATCCAGGCACAGGAACAACTTCCACTGCCTTCAGTGAGAGCCGTCCGAGCCAATTCATCTATTCCACCACAGGACCGGTAACACAGTATTTAAATTGATACAAACTGTCATATAAAAGGACACTTATGCATTATAAGTATCTTTGCATCATCTTCACACCGCGAGGATACATATAGAATTGAGTCATATTTTGCCCATATAGAGCAATCCTATATGCCAGTGATATTTTAAAATTATTCATTGTAAAATTGTTGAAATTTTAAGATTGTCTACATTTGTATATACATTATATGTGTTCTTCTCACACGGGCCCTGTGAGGAGTAATGCACTGTATTAGACTATATTTTAACAATAAAAAAATTTTTGAATTATTATTGGAGCACGACCCAGTAATCAATTTTCCATATACAATTGATCACACTATCTTGGAAGGTCCGGGCAACATTTTTTCTTATATATAATTTACAAATCTGTTTAATTTTCTGGAGCCAGTTGATTATATATATATATAAAGTTTTTTCCTGGATAACCCCTTTAAGGTCTCTGCGTCACTGGTCACCTCCTTGGGCCCTGGCTGAACTGTATAGACTTTACCATTTGTCTACCCTCAGTAAAGCTACCGTTGTCCGTAACTTGGCGTCGGAGTCATTATTGCCCCCGTGCCTAGCCCAGGATCCAGCGCTATCCCTTCGGGTGGTATTGAGGATAAACCACACCCTGGCGTCACGAACACAACGGGTTAATGCCATCTGCCCCTATGGTAATTCCATCTGCCCTGCATCTCACACCCCATACCACACCTCTATGCGGCTGGCCTTAGAGTATGTATGGGTATCGGGACCCTGGCTGGCCATAGGGCACTGAATAAGTAACCTACAGTAGGCTTATATAACGGTAGGATAATAAAGATAAATATTTAACCAGTTTAATTAATCAATTTGTTTAATCATTTCTATTACGTTGGGAAAATATTCAAGGAAATAATGAACTTTGCCCCCGGTTGTGTTGTAAAGAGTCTTAGAGAACTCTATCCTTCTACGGTTGTTACATTGTGTCGCTCTCTGTAGAGGACTTTGTAACAGTAGCCCTGCCCCCTTCCTGTACGCCATGTTGGTTCATAAAGGGGTCGTGTGCAGAAGGTCACCCTTTGGCTGAGGTTACACAAAATGTTTTAGTCAGTATTTTTAGCCAAAACCAGGAGTGGTAAGGACCAAAATACGCCATGTGACCCCAGCCCTAAGGGTCTATTCACACGGCGGAATTTCCGCTATCAGAATTCCGCTTCAAATTAAAGCCCATAGACTTCTATGGGATTCCGCACCCCCATTCAACCTTCTGAAATTCCGCAAGCGGAATTTCAGAAGGTTGAATGGGGGTGCGGAATCCCATAGAAGTCTACGAGCTTATTCACAGCTCCACCATTTGTTCATTGGCCATAACGTCTAAACACAATAGGATCTTTCTCCTCCTGGGTCATGTGACATGAGCGCCACGGTGGTTTGCAATAAATCTGTTGCCGAAGAAAAATAGAAAGACACAGGTGTAGAGTTTGACGCTCACAGATCCCGGCAAGCAACCACAGGACCTGTATAGACAGGCCAGGGACTGTTGTGAGATAGCGACTTAGCGAGGACAATGCTGAGAGATTTACAGGGCCTTTCACATGACTGTCTATGGTAAGAGCTATACTGCACCTTCCTTTATACACTCTGCTGTGTAGGGGCAACAATCTACCTCCTAGGGGGCACCTATCTATACTAGGGGGAACCCACATAAAGTGGGGGGCAACTATTTATACCAGGGAGCACTTATCTAATCTAGGAGGCAACTACCTACCTCCTAGGGGGCACCTATCTAAACTAAGGGGCAACTATCTATACTAGGGGGAACCCACATAAAGTGGGGGGCAACTATTTATACTAGGGAGCACTTATCTAATCTAGGAGGTAACTACCTACCTCCTAGGGGGACCTACCTAAACTAGGAGACAACTACCTACCTCTTAGGGGGTACCTATCTAAACTGAGGGGCAACTATCTATACTAGGGGGAACCCACATAAAGTGGGGGGCAACTATTTATACTAGGGAGCACTTATCTAATCTAGGAGGCAACTACCTACCTCCTAGGGGGGCCTACCTAAACTTGGAATCAACTACCTACCTCTTAGGGGCACCTATCTAAACTGAGGGGCAACTATCTATACTAGGGGAAACCCACATAAACTGGGGGGCAACTATCTATACTAGGGGGAACCCACATAAACTGGGGGGGAACTATCTATACTAGAAAGCACTTATCTAATCTGGGAGGCAACTACTTAAATTCTAGGGACACCTATCTAAATTAGGAGGCAACTACCTATCTCCAAGGGGGCACTAATCTAAACTGAGGGGGCAACTATCTATACTAGGAGTACCTATCAAAACTGGAGGCAACCATCTTTACTAGGGGGTGCCAATCTAAACTGGGAGGCAACTACCGTACCTATTTCCTAGAGGGCACCTATCTAAACTGGGGGGGGGGGGGGCAACTATCTATACCAGGAGGTACCTATTTAAACTGGGGAAATCTGTCTATACTAGGGGGGCACCTATCTAAACTGGGAGGCAAATGCCTACCTCCTAGGGGAACATATCTAAATTGGGAGACAACTATCTATACTAGGAGGCACCTATCCACCTAGGGGGCAACTATCTATACTAGGAGGGACATATCTACACTGGGGGGCAACTATCTATACTAGGGAATACCTATCTAAATTGAGAGACAACTATCTATACTAGGAGGGACCTATCTAAATTGAGAGACAACTATCTATACTAGGAGGGACCTATCTATACTAGGGAGTACCTATGTAAACTGGGGGCCACTATCTACACTAGGAGGCATCTATCTACACTGAGGTGCCACTTTCTATACTAGAGGGTACCTATCTACTTTACAGGGGTACTCCATTGGAAAACATTTGTTTTTTAAATCAACTGGTGCCAGAAAGTTAAACAGATTTGTAAATTACTTCTATTAAAAAATCTTAATCCTTCCAGTACTTATCAGCTGTTATATGCTCCACAGGAAGTTATTTTCTTTTTGAATTTCCTTTCTGTCTGACCACAGTGCTCTCTGCTGACACCTCTGTCCATATTAGGAACTGTCCAGAGCAGGAGAGGTTTGATATGGCAATTTGCCTCTACTCTGGATCGTTCCTAAAATGGACAGAGGTGTCAGTAGAGAGCACTGTGGTCAAAATTCAAAAAGAAAAGAACTTCCCGTGGAGCATATAACAGCTGATAAGTATTGGAAGGATTAAGATTAAGTAATTTACAAATCTGTTTCACTTTCTGGCACCAGTTGATTTAGAAAAAAATGTTTTCCAGTGGAGTACCCCTTGAATGCATGGTCTGAGTACAAGCGCTAGAATTTACTAACGAATCGTACATAGGAAATAAGAAACTACTACAGTTGGGGAAAACCTCACGTCAACATGGATAATCTTCTAGTGTAAGACTATATAGCAGACATGGAGGGAAGGGATTCAGGCATAAAAATGTTGCAATTTTTTTTTTGACTGAAACCAGCTTCAAAACCTGTGCATCAAATTTGCGCAGGATACTGTACATTTGTATACACCCTAATGCCAAATTTTGGAGGTTTCTACTTTGCCCAAGCCACCCTTAAAGGGGTATTCCAGGAAAAAAAAAATGTTTATGCCAACTGGTTCCAGAAAGTTAAACAGATTTGTAAAATGCTTCTATTAAAAAAAATCTTAATCCTTCCAATAATTATCAGCTGCTGAAGTTGAGTTGTTCTTTTCTGTCTGGCAACAATGCTCTCTGCTGACATCTCAGCTTGTCTCGGGAACTGCACAGAGTAGAAGAGGTTTGCTATGGGGATTTGCTTCTACTCTGGACAGTTCCCGAGACAGGTGTCATCAGAGAGCACTTAGACAGAAAAGAACAGCTCAACTTCAGAAGCTCATAAGTACTGAAAGGATTAAGATTTTTAATACAAGTAATTTACTAATTAACTTTCTGGAGTTTCTGGAGCCACTGGCTAAAATCTGCTGCGGGTTTGAAAAGAAATCTGCTCGTGTGAATGAGCCCCGAGTCTAGTTTATTTAGTGGAGAACCCAAGTGAATATATGGAGAACATACAGACTCCTGGCAGATGTTGTCCTTGGTGGGATTTGAACCTACGAATCCCAAACGAATAGAGGGAGAACATGCAAACTCCTTGCAGATGTTGTCCTTGGTGGGATTAGACCCTACGAAACCCAAACGAATAGAGGGAGAACATACAAACTCCTTGCAGATGTTGTCCTTGGTAGGATTCAAACCTAGGAAACCCACGCCAACATAGGGAGAACATAAAACTGTATGTTGTTATACTTGCAGGTCCCATTCCAAGGTTCTTTGTATTAGAAATTTTTACAGATGTTCTTCATATGGGGCAGTAGGTCACATTCATCCGTAGACGTACCGCGGTGAGTTCTCCAATACTGACACTTACGCGACTATTTTCCTGATTAATCTGGTTCCTGGAGGTTATATTCGCCCTGTGCTTAAAGGGGTACTCCATCGCTAGACATCTTATCCCCTATCCTTTGGATAGGGGATAAGATGTCTGATCGCGGGGGTCCCGCCAGCGGCGGGACCCCCGCAATCAGACATCTTATCCCCTATCCAAAGCATAGGGGATAAGATGTCTAGGGGTGGAGTACCCCTTTAAGAAAATACAACTGATCATTACCAGCAGGTTTCTAAATATATCCAATGGCGGTATTATAAGTGCGAGCCAACAGTGTCTGACACACATCACGCTCGTCCCTTTATTCTGGCTTATTCTGGTTTGAGGCATAGGCACAGAGGGATCCAGATGTTGTGTAATAGTCACCTCGTCACGCTGCGGGCCGCGTCCACCACAGGATCAGCCGGTCAGCAGATATTTCCTCCTTTTTTTTTGCTGCTGACCCACCCTCCAGCCCTGGCCTATTGGCCTGCCGCCCTGATTCACTCTTTATCTGCCTCCCCACATTCCACATAGGAAACACTTGCAATAATCTCGTACAAGAAAATTAGATTATTGGGTTGTCGTGCTGGGGGGGGGGGGGGGCGACAGGATTTCCAGCTGCAGAGGTTGTAAAATGGTTCCTTTCTCTGGATATATTATTTCCATAGGACAGCGTTTTCCAAAGAGTGTGTCTCCAGCTGTTGCAAAACTGGAACTCGCAGCATGCCAGGACAGCCTTTGAAGCCCACTGACATAAAGAGTTAGAAAAAGAATAGGTGTTAAAGGGGTACTCCGGTGGAAAACAATTTTTTTCAAATCAACTGGTGCAAGAAAGTTAAACAGATTTGTAAATTTCTTCTATTAAAAAAATCTTAATCCTTCCAGTACTTATCAGCTGCTGTATGCTCCACAGGAGGTTCTTTTCTTTTTAAATTTCCTTTCTGTCTGACCACAGTGCTCGCTGCTGACACCTCTGTCCATGTCAGGGACTGTCCATAGTAGGAGCAAATCCTCATAGCAAACCTATCTTGTACTGGACAGTTCCTGACACGGACAGAGGTGTCAGCAGAGCACTGTGGTCAGACAGAAAAGAACTACACAACTTCCTCTGGAGCATACAGTAGCTTATAAGTTCTGGAAGGGTTAACATTTTTATATAGAAGTAATTTACAAATCTGTATAAGTTTCTGGTACCAGATGAACATTTTTTTCCCTCCAGAGTATCCCTTTAAGAGTAACTCATCTCGTCAACAGAGAGCAGGCAATCGACTTGGTATGATTCAGATTTGGTAAAAATTTTACCAAAAATGTCATCCTAAGTGGCCGGAGGAAGTGGTGATGCTCTGCACCCGGCCAAGCCCCGCAGTATAGTAGCAGGGATTTTTTATTTTATTTACAGGAGTGGGGGCACTTCCAAATCTGAATTGAAAAGTTGCCACCCAGTTTAGATAGGTGCCCCCTAGTATAGATAATTTCCTTCCAGTTTAGATAGGTGCCCCCTAGTATAGATAATTTCCTTCCAGTTTAGATAGGTGTCCCCTAGTATAGTTAGTTGCCCTCTATCAGGTAGATAGTTACTTGCCAGTTTATATAGGCGCCCCCTACCCCTAGTATAGTTAGTGGCCCCCTTAGTTTAGATAGGTGCCCCCTAGTATAGATAATTTCCTTCCAGTTTAGATAGGTACCCCCTAGTATAGTTAGTTGCCCTCTATCAGGTAGATAGTTACTTGCCAGTTTATATAGGCGCCCCCTAGTATAGTTAGTGGCCCCCTTAGTTTAGATAGGTGCCCCCTAGTATAGATAATTTCCTTCCAGTTTAGATAGGTACCCCCTAGTATAGTTAGTTGCCCTCTATCAGGTAGATAGTTACTTCCCAGTTTATATAGGCGCCCCCTAGTATAGTTAGTGGCCCCCTTAGTTTAGACCACTGGGGCCCCCAACAAACACAAGAACGGAGGTAAAATGTCCTCTAAGTGAATTGAGCAGCATTGTGCATGTTCGCTCTGGACTATATTCACTATCTATGGGACTTCTGAACATAGCCAAGTTCAGTGCTCGGCAATTTCCAGAAGTCCCATATAGAATGAATGGAGCAGCAGTCGAGCATGGTCACTGCCTTTCCATTCCCTCAGAGCTAAATTGACTTCTGTTATTGTTATTGGTGGGGTTCCCAGCATTCAGACCCCCATGGAAGAGTGGGATGAGAGAGTGAGAAAAAAGTTGCTACCTCCATTGTTCACAAATTATATTTTTTCTTACTTGCTGCTCCAACCATAACTACGGCAAACCCATCCCCCCAAAGTGATTTGACTTCTTGACCATGTTCCCCATCGGGACATCATGACCCACAAGTTTCCATTTTACTGTCCTTTTGTGTGTCCTAATATTGCCATAAGATCATGAATCTTAGCAAAACTGGATCTGAATAGGACCCATCCTTTGTGGTGATGTTGCCTAATCTGCCAACCTTCTAGTTCACACATGTAAACCACTCCTCACCAGCCCGCTGTGCTCATGTTCTGGCAATGCCATGTTCTTACATGGTTTATAATTTGGCACAGGAAGCTTTGCTTTACTAATAATGGAATTTGTGAGAATAATGCACATCCTTACATCCCACATTAAGGCCTATTACTCAGCTGCATTGGCACAAGTACCCGGTACCTACAACCTAAAGGTACGGGAGACGCCACCACTACGTTCTGACTAAAAAAAGAATTGAGGTTTAATAAAGTTGGAAATCATTGAAAATATATTAAAAAGGAAAATCTTGCATTGGCATTAGTATTACAACCTCCAGTCTTCTTGGGGATGAGGCCACAAGGTTTACCCAACTGGATTTGGGGATTTTCTGCGATTCTTCTCTGCAGATCCTCTTACGCTCTCTCAGGTTGGATGGGGAGCGTCGGTGGAAGCCATTTTCAGGTTTCTCCAGAGATGTTCTATTGGGTTCGGGCTCTGACTGGGCCACTCAAGGAGATTCACAGAGTTGTCCTTGTATTATTAGAAAGTGAACTTTTGTGCAGTCTGAGGTCCAGAGCGCTCTGGATCAGAGTTTCATTAAGAATAGCTCTGGACTTTGTTCCATTCACATTTCCCTCAACCCTGACCATTCTCCCTGTCACAACCACTAAAAAACACCCCCACAGAATAATGCTTCCCCCACTATGCTTCACTGTAGGGATGGTATTGGGCAGGTGATGGGCAGTGCCTGGTTTCCTCCAGACATGATGCTGCCCCCACCATGATCACTGTAGGGATGGTATTGGGCAGGTGATGGGCAGTACCTGGTTTCCTCCAGACATGATGCTGCCCCCACCATGATCACTGTAGGGATGGTATTGGGCAGGTGATGGGCAGTACCTGGTTTCCTCCAGACATGATGTTGCCCCCACCATGATCACTGTAGAGATGGTATTGGGCAGGTGATGGGCAGTGCCTGGTTTCCCCCAGACATGATGCTGCCCACACCATGATCACTGTAGAGATGGTATTGGGCAGGTGATGGGCAGTGCCTGGTTTCCCCCAGACATGATGCTGCCCCCACCATACTTCACTGTAGTGATGGTATTGGGCAGGTGATGGGCAGGGCCTGGTTTCCTCCAGACATGATGCTGCCCCCACCATGATCACTGTAGAGATGGTATTGGGCAGGTGATGGACAGTGCCTGGTTTACAACAGACATGATGCTGCCCCAACCATACTTTACTGTAGGGATGGTATTGGGCAGGTGATGGGCAGGGCCTGGTTTCCTCCAGACATGATGCTGCCCCCACCATGATCACTGTAGGGATGGTATTGGACAGGTGTTGGGCAGGGCCTGGTTTCCTACAGACATGATGCTGCCCCCACCATGATCACTGTGGGGATGGTATTGGCCAGGGGATGGGCAGTGCTGGTTTCCTCCAGACATGATGCTGCCCCCACCATGATCACTGTAGGGATGGTATTGGGCAGGTGTTGGGCAGTGCCTGGTTTCCTACAAACATGATGCTGCCCCCACCATGATCACTGTAGGGATGGTATTGGCCAGGGGATGGGCAGTGCTGGTTTCCTCCAGACATGATGCTGCCCCCACCATGATCACTGTAGGGATGGTATTGGGCAGGTGTTGGGCAGTGCCTGGTTTCCTACAGACATGATGCTGCCCCCACCATGATCACTGTAGGGATGGTATTGGGCAGGTGATGGGCAGTGCCTGGTTTCCTCCAGACATGATGCTGCCCCCACCATGATCACTGTAGGGATGGTATTGGGCAGGGGATGGGCAGTGCCTGGTTTCCTACAGCCATGATGCTGCCCCCACCATACTTCACTGTACGGATGGCATTGGGCAGAGGATGGGCAGTGCTTTGTTTCCTTCAGCCTACATGTGGAAATGACAAGACAGGGAGCAAATGGCTCTCAGATCCATCATAGTTTTAAACTGTGTCTGCATGCTAGAGATGCAAAAACAGTTAATTGGTGCTTCCTCATTTCTACGAGGCCTAGCTAGCCATACCCCTAGAAGGTAGCCGTAAGTCAGTGCATGGGCGTACATCTATTGACCAACACTCACCTAGAGTAAACTGAGAAGATACAGGTGCAAAATCTATAACTGACCCATTCTCCAACCCACCATGTGCCATTTATAAGACTGTGGACTCTTTGGGTCCCCTCAAGAACTCTTGAACCTGGTCTTTTCCTACAGCTGTACTATTATTTTTGACCTCTTTTGTGTGCATAGTTTTTTTGTGCATCAGGGTTAACATTTGTGACCTGTTTAATACCAGAGTATTACCTAGGAAGGCTAAACATAATGCACTAATGTCCTTGCCGGCCCACTCCTCATCCACTTGTTATATTCGACAGCTAAGTGTGAAAGTCCTCACTCCTTCCAGGAGCCAAACCCTAATGTACTCCAGAAGCCTGGCAGATGTGTATTGTGTTACTGACTCAGAGCCTGTTTATGGCCTGTGAGGTTATCTGATCTGCCTGAATCAGGCTACTTAGCGAATGGCTTCTGGAAAGATACAGCTCACTAATACCTGTTGTATATTCCGCCGGCTGCGCGTGTTAACCCCCTCCTTTTAAGGCAAATTTGTTAGTGATCGCTCCATTTTAAGGATTAACAACTCCACATGAGATTTGCCAGGGAGTACCTTGGGAGAAGCCTATGCTTACAAGGTAAATGACCCCTTCCCCCAACTAGAGATGCAAATTACAAGGATGGTGGCGGCATATCTGCCAACGTAACGCCCTGCCACCTAAACTTCTCACTTTGCCTTGCAGATAATACCTAGGAATTACTCAACAATTACAAGTAGGTGCAGAGCAAGCTGTCTTACTATAACACACTCTACAATGAAGGCTTCCCTTAAGCCAGGGTGTTGTTTGGTTTTACCACTAAATTGCCCCGATAAGAAACGGACATCTGGTCAAGGCTAAAGTTGGCCGCACATCTGCCCTGAGATGCTTGATCTCACTGGGGATGGTTCTCACTGAGTGGCAGCACTGCACCATTACTCTTCACTTTTCGGCCTTCTGGCTACGATCAGGAAAATCTTTATAGATCCGGCAGGATGACCGGGCAGTATTTCCCTGCATCAGCCACTTATTTATTTGTATGCCTTTTTTTCACTGTGCCACTTTGTTGTGTCTATGTTCACCAGGATGGTAAGGGTGTGGTGTCCTTCTGGGTGTCCCTCTTTGATTCCACACTGCCCTGCAACCCTGGGCGTACCGGCTTTGGCTGAGATGCCGACTGTATGCAGCTCCTTGGCTGATACCCTGGTTAACACCTAGGTTGAACCCAAGAGCACTTGTGGTCCCTTTGTAGCTTCGGTGAAAAGGAACATTGAAACCAGACCCTTTCAAATGCCTTCTGGCCCGGAGGGAAAGGGCGGGTTTTTTGGGGGCCTCTCTCCTTTCGTAGAAGGGCTTGCGATGGACACCATGTTTGTGCACGTTTTTTTAGTGTGACATGTTTACACTTTTTTTTGCACTTGGGTGATGATGCACGTTCCTCAGCCATAAGATACATAAGATATTCTTTGTGTTTGGAATAGAGAGGATGAATGAGCTGTTCCTAGACTCCTCTGGTGGTGGCTTATCTTCCCAAGGATATCAGGAAGATGTAATTAAATATGCTTTTTATACTGCTTTATATAGGGCCGGCCCGACAATGGGTCCCGATGGGTCCATTAGACCCAGGCGGCACCTTTACAGAGGCGGCACATTGCCACCCCAAGAAGATTTTTGTCCCCTTTGCAATCCATGACCGTCGCCTCTCAGGGTGTCCTGACTCGAGCCCGCTCCATACTCGGCGGCCCCCAGCTGATTTCAGTATCTGGGGGCCACCGCTAATAGCCAGCATGCAGTGATCGCCGCAGCCGGCTATTGACCCTATAGATGGCCGCTGTCAAAGCTGACAGCGGCTTATAAAGGGAGTTTTAATCCATCCCTGTGGTCTAGTGAGGTGGATCGCCCCCCCCCCCCTGTACAGTGGGCGATCAACTGTGGTGGTAGCTGGAGGGCTAACCTCTGCCTCCTTCCCGGCTACGGCTCTGGCTGGACCAGCCTCTACCAAATGATCCCAGAGCACACAGATCAATGAAGTTCTATGGAACTTCATTGATCTGTATGAGGAATCTACAGGGGCCCTAAGGGACCAATACAGTGTAAAAAAAAAAGTTTAATAAAAGGTTTAAAAAAGCATACATTAACCCCTTCCATATTAAAAGTTCAAATCACCCCTTTTTTTTCCCATTTTCCATATAAAAAAACATGTAAACATAGTAACAATAAACATATTAGGTATTGCTGCGTGCGTAATTGTCCAAACTATTAAAATATAACATTATTAATCCCGTACGGTAAATGACGTAAAAGTAAAAAATACTAAATCCCTGATTTCCCTCCGGGACCGAGGCAGCACAATGTCTTGGCTGGCCCTGGCTTTATATGCTTTCAATATTCTCTTATTCCCCAAAGTTATCCGAAAAGGTTTAGGAGGCCCTCAGACACATTCGATGGTTGGTCAGTCTTACACATGTCTAATGTGTGAAGTGAAAGGCCCAATTTTCAGGCCCGGCACGATCTTCAGCTCCAGTGCCGGGAGTCGCAGGCCACTCTGGGCCTTACAGTTGCCAAGGCAACCATACCACGTTCAGCAAAGTTCCTTGCACTAGTCCAGTTCAACAGTAAAAGGAACTTTACTGAGCGTGGTATGGTTGCCTTGGCAACTGTAAGGCCCGGCATGGCCTGCGTCTTAAAATCTGCATCTGTTAGAGCAGTGTTCCCCTATCAGGGTGCCTCCAGCTGTTTCAAAACTACAACTCCCAGCATGCCCGGACAGACTTCGGCTGTCCGGGCATGCTAGGAGTTGCAGTTTTGCAACAGCTGGAGGCACCCTGGCTGGAGGACACTGTGTTAGAGAGAACAAAGCAATGCAGATGTCAAATGACGCTCAGTGGGTTAACACAGGACCTATGGTTACAATGCATATTCTTCTTGGTTTTTATCTCGTAGTGCAAGACACGGCGGGGTGTGTTCTAAGCTGCAAAAAGTTTCTTCTCCTCCGATCTCAAACAGAAAGTGGGTCACAATCTTCTGGTGACAGTCGCACACTTTACGGAACTAGCTCGCCAAGATAACACCACATTCTGCAAGCTAGCACGTAGGCTTCAAGACCTACGGAGCAGGAATGGCTGATAACTACACGGATTATCTGTGAGGCTTCATACTCTCATTGGTCCATAAAAGTCAGATTTTATTATTCAATGATACATCGCAATAGGCTAGATCAGTGGTCTCCAAACTGTGGACCTCCAGATGTTGCATAACTACAACTCCTAGCATGCCCGGACAGCCGTTGGCCACTGTGCTAGACTGGATTAGAAGAAAATCTATAGTTTTTTTTAGGGTGCAAGTTGAATTTTGTGGGTCCCCTTGCAAAATCTAAGATACATCACCCCACAGCCTTGTCTCATTTATAATACTGGGGGCCCAATGACACACCAGGATGGATAAAAATACAGCTACTGCACCTCATATACATTCACTGGCCACTTTATTAGATACACCTTTCTAGTCCCGGGTAGGACTTTCTACAAGGTGCCGGAGATTTTGCTCCATATGGACATGATGACATCACACAGTTCCTCCATATAGACATGATGACATCACACAGTTCCTCCATTTGGACATGATGACATCACTCAGTTCCTCCATATAGACATGATGACATCACACAGTTCCTCCATATGGACATGATGACATCACACAGTTCCTCCATATAGACATGATGACATCACACAGTTCCTCCATATGGACATGATGACATCACACAGTTCCACCATATAGACATGATGACATCACACAGTTCCTCCATATGGACACGATGACATCACACAGTTCCTTCATATTGACACGATGACATCACACAGTTCCTCCATATGGACATGATGACATCCTACAGTTCCTCCATTCCATTTGGACATGATGACATCACACAGTTCCTTCATATGGACATGATGACATCACACAGTTCCTCCATATGGACATGATGACATCACACAGTTCCTCCATTTGGACATGATGACATTACACAGTTCCTTCATATGGACATGATGACATCACACAGTTCCTCCATATGGACACGATGACATCACACAGTTCCTCCATTTGGACATGATGACAGCACACAGTTCCTCCATATAGACATGATGACATCACACAGTTCCTCCATATGGACATGATGACATCACACAGTTCCTCCATTTGGACATGATGACATCACACAGTTCCTCCATATAGACATGATGACATCACACAGTTCCTCCATATGGATACGATGACATCACACAGTTCCTCCATATGGACACAATGACATCATACAGTTCCTCCATATGGACATGATGACATCACACAGTTCTTCCATATGGACATGATGACATCACACAGTTCCTCCATATGGACATGATGACATCACACAGTTCCTCCATATGGACATGATGACATCACACAGTTCTTCCATATAGACATGATGACATCACACAGTTCCCCCATATAGACATGATGACATCGCACAGTTCCTCCATATGGACATGATGACATCACACAGTTCCTCCATATGTACATGATGACATCACACAGTTGCTCCATATGGACATGATGACATCACACAGTTCCTCCATATAGACATGATGACATCACACAGTTCCTCCATATGGATATGATGACATCACACAGCTCCTCCATATGGACGTGATGACATCACACAGTTGCTGTAGATTCCTCGGATCCATGATGAGAATCTCCGGTTCCACCACATCTCAGGGGTGATCTATAGGATGAGATCTGGTGACTGTGGAGGCCATTGGAGTCATGTGACCTCATTGTCCTGTATGAGATGATGTCATGTGACCTCATTGTCCTGTATGAGATGATGTCATGTGACCTCATTGTCCTGTATGAGATGATGTCATGTGACCTCATTGTCCTGTATGAGATGATGTCATGTGACCTCATTGTCCTGTATGAGATGATGTCATGTGACCTCATTGTTCTGTATGAGATGATGTCATGTAACCTCATTGTCCTGTATGAGATGATGTCATGTGACCTCATTGTCCTGTAGAAGATGATGTCATGTGACCTCATCGTCCTGTATGAGATGATGTCATGTGACCTCATTGTCCTGTATGAGATGATGTCATGTGACATGGGACATTATCCTGCTGGAAGTATCATCAGAAGATGGGTTCACTGTGGTCATAAAGGGACGGACATGGTCAGTAACAATACTCAGGTAGGCTGTGGAGTTTATACCAGGATCAATTGGTACTAAGGGGCCCGAAGTGCCCAGAAAATGTCCCCCGCACCATTACACCCCCACCAGCCTGACCCGCTGATACAAGGCAGGATGGATCCATGCATTTAAACCCATCTGGAACCAACATCCATGCCACATTCAAAGTCACTTTAAGCTTCTTTCTTCCCCATTCTGATGCTCGGTTTGAACTTCAGCAAGTTGTCTTGACCAGGTCTACATGCTTATATGCATAGAGTTTCTGCCATATGATTGAGTTTACATTGTAAACCAATGGAACTATAAAGGTACAGTTTTGTCTACAAGTAAAGAAGAACGGTCAGCGGAGGCCAGAGGTGGCCATTGTGATCAGGTACCTAGTCCAGGAGGCAGTTTTACAGCTAGGCGGAGTGGAGATTTATTGACATACCATATCGATTACACAATGTCGTAATGATAGTAGACAGAACTCACTATACAAATAAGAGGTGACTTTACATGACATCATCATCATATACAAAGAGGCATGAGGTTATTTATGGTTGGGAAGTTGGCCAAGATGTAGTTTTCATAGAAACTCAGCAGATTCAGGCTCGGCCTAAGATGTAGAGCTGAGTACACAAACCCTTTATGGTGCCAGTATAGGTCTATAAATGGACTTGTAGGCAGTCAAAGTGGCAACATAGCTGCCGTATGATCTGCTGCTATGGTATGTACGCCGTAAAGTTGCCATATGGTGCCTACACTCCACACCCGTATGCATTGTTGGTTATTACAGTCAGTGTACATCTGCCATGCCCAGTTGCTCTCCCACCAGGCATTTCAATGTAAAGTGAGCAGCGATGCATACAGTACTCTATGCATCACTGTTCACTTGACAATCGGTGATAAGGCAACTGACCTGGCAAATGTACACTGACTGCGGTGAGCAAAAAGGCTTCTGCGTCCAGGTGTGAAATGTAATGTACACTTAGTGAGCAGCAGTACATACAGTACTCTATGCATTGTGGATCATTGAAGTGTAGTAACATGGAGTCCAGGGACTTACTGCTCCTTTGAGCAGCTGCAGATCCCCGTGATCTGATGCAGATTTGCTGCTGCTGAAATTCCTGGAGGAAATGCTATGAGTTTCCGATGCTGAAAATCCACAGCATTTCCATCATATCTACTAACAAATATCTGTAGGTTTCTGTGTAAAACTAGATGCACATGGCAGTACAGTATTTGCCCACAGCAGGTTATGAATTATTGGCATTGATGCTCTTCATCATGACAACTAATCCACACCCATGGGTAGAGATAAGTGAGTTAATAGGGCACAAATTCTTTCTAAATTTCACAAAAAAATTCTGATTTGCTAGAATCAAAACTTTTTGGGATTTTTGGGGATTTTGTTTTGCGGACTGGTGGCGGTGATGCTGTATGCAGTCCAACTTCTACTTCAGTGTACTGTACAGGAGCAGGGGCTCCTGATTTTATTGGGGGCAAATCTTAATAGAAATCTGAACAGTTAACTGCTGTCTCTCTTCACATATCATGTCTGAAAAAGCTTCTGTATTCTCTCCCTGTCTGCTCCTCTGCCTGTGGAAATGTTCAGTACAGGGCAGCATGCTGTAAACACACCTTATTCTTCCCTAAATGTCCCTATGAAGATATATCTGTATATGACATGGTGATGGTGGTGTAAAGAGTGGGGGCTGGTCAGAGGGGATCAGACACAAGATCCAGTCATGCCTCCTGAGACAGCAGAGGTTCATACATTATCTCTGGAGAAGGAAGGAGTTAAGGAGTTGTAGACATCACCACACTTACAATGAGAAGACTACACAACTTCCTGTCAGAAGAGAGAGGAGTCAAGGAGCTGAAGACAACATTACAATAACAATTAGAGGACTACACAACTCACTATCAGGAGAGTGGGAGGAGTTGGTGAGTTGTAGACAACACCACATTGGCAATGAGAGGATTACACAACTTCCTGTCAGGAGAGAGGGAGGAGTCGGGGAGCTGAAGACGACACCACGATGATAATGGGAGGACTACACATGTGATATGTGATAATACTATATTGCTAAGTTAACTATCTTGGGGTAATAGTTTTATGTAAAAAAAATTCTGATACCAGAATATCCCTTAAAACAAATTCTTAAAGGGGTATTCCGGGCAAAAATATTTTATCCCCTATCCAAAGGATACCTCCGGTTTCCGGGACTGGGGACGTGACGTCACGCCCCCTCCCATAGACATGAATGGAGGGGGAATGGAGTGACGTCACCTCCCCAGTCCCGGAAACCCAGAGGTTTCCGAAACTGGAGATTCATCATCCGCATCATAGAATGCGGGTGCTGCAGGAAGATCGCGGGGGGGCTCAGCTGTGGGGCCCCCGCAATCAGACATCTTATCCCCTGTCCTTTGCATAGGGGATAAAATGTTTTTGCCCGGGATACCCCTTTAATCTTATGAGTCATATTTTTGGGAAGCCAGAAAATTATAGCAATCACCTTCTTCTAAGGGCTCATTCACATCTATACCACAGCAGTACGCAGCAAGATATATTTAAACAGTACTTACACGTATGCTGTGATCTACCCATCGACCTCCATAATGTAAAAGTTGCCAAAAACATGTCCCAATTTGTTCGGACCCAATTTGTGTACGTTTGTGTCCAATTTTTTTGTGGGATAGGAAAGTTCTGCATGTGGTACTTCTATGTACCACAAAAAAATGTATGCTGTGGTATATGTTTTATCTCCCATAGTATATTAGTGACATATTGTGTGACATGGTGTTGTATACTTTTATTTTTGCTTGTTTCGCAGCTTTTATATAATTTTATAAACTAAGAAACAAAAAACGTATACATTTAAAAAATGCAATTTTGCAAACGGATACAAAGATATACCACAAAATCGTATGCAGCATTGAGCCACATTGGTCTTGTTTTGGTACCTCTGTTTGTGGTATACCGCTGGCGTACGGTTGTGGTATAGATATGAACCTCCCAATATCACGTTTTCCCTTCAGTCCTAGACACAAACTTGTTTATGACACTTAAGTGGGCGATTTGTTCTACCCCGCCATCAATCCTTGGATTAAACTTTTCTAAAAAAAAAAAAAAAAAAAAAAGAAGAAACCCGAAACGACTCCGTTTCTTCAAACTCCAACCGACTATCAAAAGCTCCGAATGTGGTTCTTCTCTCTGCGCTCCGAACGCCTTGTTTGCTGCTGAGCCCTTTTTTTTCCCGTCTCCCTTTGATTCTCACTTATCAAGTTTTGTGAGTTGTCTGCATTTTCTTTTTTTTTTCTTTTTTTTTTTCTTAGTGATATTGGGTATGTGTGTTTCATGAAGAATTTTCCCAAAAGGCCCAATTCCGAGCACTCAAATCTTTTCAAAGTACACTTTAATTAATAGATTTATCTTTTGATATAGCCACGGGCAATTAGTTCCAACAAGAAAATGGATATATTGACATACCTTGTAGGCTCTAAACGTCTATGCCCATGAATATTGATGGGCCTCTCATTAATTAGGCAGGACTATGAAGCCTTCTGATGTAATAAGTGCTTCAGAAGCTCGCGATCACCTGAGACTCGCTCGCAGCCTGGAGCAGAGATTCAAAGTTAACACCTTGGCTGCGGGAGGGGTTAGCAGTCAGTCAAGGAACCAGACTGACTAGCTGTGGGACAACGGCCTTGGCTTTGATCATGAATTAAGCTCTGAACTTGCAAACCGCGCCGGCCGGCTCTCCGTACTCTAAGCAGTCAACCTCTCCAGTGAACAGCGCCGGCTCCTCCATAAGTCACTCAGGCTAAGCTATCACCTTGATGCAAGTCTTTAGATCCCACTCTGCACGAAAACTGATTTTTTTAAGATTACCCTGCGTGCCAGCAATGGTTTCTTCTTCCACACCTTCATGGCTTAGAGACTATTCAATCCTGGATCGTCCGGACGTCGATGAAGAAGATGACTAACGCCCCTCTGCTTCCCCTACCTCCCCATATGTTTGCCCAGTATTTTGACCCTGTGATCTGCCCTCCCCCTATCACACTGTCCCCCCCCCCCCTCGATCACAGACTGTAATATGTTGCTGTTTTTCTACTTTGTTTCTCCGATATGGAGTGATGGAGCGGATTGTTAGTGTAGCATGTGGTACGGTGTATAGCTTAGAAAACCTGTGTTGTATATTGTACTGTCATGCTTTGTGCAATTGTAATTAATTGTATGATTTGTAATGACGACTGAATGACGAATAAAGCTCTTTCAATACCTTCATGGGGAACCAAGGGTCGGCTCAGGTAAAATCAGAGTGAAGTTTGAAGGATATCCTTGCAGTGATTTCCTTTTTTTTTTGACAGATTAAAGGGGACACCTCCATTCATAAGGAAGCTGTTGATACAGGCTTGTGGTGCGGGTGATACTGCTGAGAGTGATACTTACCACCGCCAGATCTGTGGCTTCATTCAACCATTTTCGGTAGATGTATATCCCCAGACGTGGTACGTGGGGGGTGTTCCCAAGTCCCCCTTGCACGGTGATGTCCCCACTGCTTTGTCCTCCATCTGCCCGTCTATGGAATATTCATAACATTGAACAAACTTTGCATAGCCAATATCTTTTTAGACAAAAATTATTTTTCTCCTGTCATCAGTCTTCTTCCCTCTCCTGCTGCTCAAATCTCCTTCTCTGAAAATCAGCTCAGCTGTGTCCTTTGTCCGCAAGACAAGCAATTCAAGGTTATGGAGGGGGAAGAGGGAGCTCTACCCACCAGCTCTTAGAGAACTGTAAATTATATATGAAGCCTGCAGAGCAGAAATCTGCTAAAAAATAAGATATACAAGTAATCCAGCTTTACTATGGAATATAAAATTGTTATGACAGATTAAAAGGGACACCTCCAATGATAGGGAATCTGTTGGGACAGGCTTGTAGTGCGGGTGATACTGCTAAAAACGATACTTACCACTGCCAGATCCATGACTCCATTTATCCGTTATCCTTCTCTTTCTGTATATGTAAATCCCCAGACATGGTGCGTCAGGGGCATTCCCAAGTCCATAGTACCCATCAATGTCACCACTGCTATGTATTATATCCTATTAGACAAAAAAAGTCCTTTTTACTCCTGTTATCAACCCTCCCCCCCTTAAAGGGGTACTCCGTTGTTCAGTGTTTGGAACAAACTGTTCTGAACCCTGGAGCCGGCAACCGGAGCTCGTGACATCATAGCCCCACCCCTCATGGCATCATGCTGCCCCCCCTCAATCTAAGTCTATGGGAGGGGGCTTGACGGCCATCACGCCCCCTCCCTTAGACTTGCATTGAGGGGGCGGGGTGCATGTGGGGGCGGGGCGAATGAGGGGCGGGGCCATGGCATCACGATCTCCCGGCGCCAGCGCTTGGAACAGTTTGCTCCAAATGCTGAGCAGCGGAGTACCCCTTTAAATCTATTTCTCTGTAAAACAACTCAGCTTGCAACACAAAAAATAGAAGTCTATGGAAGGGAGAGGAGGAAGCTCAGCTCACCAGCTCTTAAAGAACTGCAAATTATAGATTAAACCTGCAGAGCAGAAATCTACTGAAAAATTACTATATACAAGTCATACAATGGCCAGAAATAGTGCTGCTCCTCGTGTACACACAGGGCAGCTTATTCTGAAAATTCACCTGAAATGACAGGAGCGCTTTATGTATAGAGAGATATGTAGCTTATATATTATATAAATCTTACTTTTGTATATAAGGACTTGCTTTAGCTTGATCAGATCTGCCTATATTTCAGATATGTTTCCCATTCCTCTTTGTCTCTTACATAGATCTAATATACAGGCCCTTTCTGTTTCCCACCACCAACATATGGTCACTAGAATGTGTCATATCAGGCTCATGGGAACCCTTAGGATCCGGAGTGTCTGTAAACGTGACATCATATCTTTACTCTTAGTCTGCAATTAATAACACCCGTACACCCCGCCGCCTTATCTCCAGGTATGTTACATTACACAATTGCCGTTCCATCATCCCTTTTGTTGCTACTGATACATGTGTTACAAGACTTCGCTGTTTGTGTTGCTGCCAAAACCACCTGTAAAGGAGATATTTATCTCCAGGGTTCCCCGGTAAACCTGTGTTTTTACTTTCTACTGCCATTAATTCAGCTGTTTTGCTTCAAGAAAGATATATTATTAGGATTAAGCGGGATCCTGTTTTTCCATTGGTCTGGGACTGTTTACTGCCAACAAAGATGACCATCACCGCCGGTATCACTGCTAGGATATAAGAGTCTAATTCAGGGTCTTGGTCCATAGGAGGTGCTTATTTAAGGGGAACTCTGGTAGTTAAAGGAAATCTTTCATCAGTGTCATTTACACTAACCTGTAGTGCAGGTGACACTGATGTCAACCATACTTACCTGGTTCCGTTCCGTGCTGTGGTTCTCCTACAATCCTCCGCCGTATCTTCTGTTACAGGGCCGACTGGAGCTTAGTGACATTACAGCTGCTGTTCTCTGCTGGGTCCCCATGCTAGTAAACAGCAGTGGTGATGTCACTAAGCTCCGCCCATGCTCCAAGCAGCCGGGAACTGAAGATATGGCGCAAGATTGCGGGATAACCGGAGCATGGATCGGGACCAGGTAAGTATGGTTGTCAACAGTGTCACCTGCACTACCTGTCTGTACCGACATGTTAGTGCAGGTGACAATGATGACAGATTTCCTTTAAATGGGCACTCATATATATATAAATATATATATATATATATATACATATATATAAAAATTACGTTTTCTATGTTTTATTTGTGCTTAAAAAAGCTCAAGAGCACATTTTCCCCCAACTCATACACAGACTTTGGACCAAAGTCCGAACACAGGAAGTGCCGCCTGGAGAGCTGAGGGGGGGGGGGGGTTGTCCAACCAACAGCATATGGCAGTTATGTGTGAGAGGAGCTATGATTGGACAAGGCTGGACACCCCCCCCCCCCTCCCTCAGCACTCCAGGTGGCACTTCCTGTGTTTGGACTTTGGTCCAAAGTCTGTGTATGAGTTAGGGAAAAATGTGCAAATAAAACATAGAAAACTTCATTTTTTTTAAACAAAGTATATTAGAAATAGTTTTCATTTACCATAAGGAGTGCAATAGCAAAAATTTGTTTTAATGAGAGTGACACTTTAACAATTTATCCCTTATCCACAGGATAGGGGATAATTGCCTGATTGCGCTGAGTCTGACCACTGGTACCCCCCACTATCTCCTGCCTGGCACCCCGACTCACCCCATGTACACGGAGCTGTGTTGACCACTGCAAAAACTGCACTCTCAATGGAGAGCCAGAGATACAGGGCTCGTGTATCTTTGGCTCTCCCATAGTGTTGCATGGAGGGGGCACGTCGACCACTGCTACTTGATTGGTTCCCCTGTGTATTGTCCCTGTACTGTAACATCACTGTGTATGTTATCCATGTAAAATCCAAATGTATGGTCCACAGCACCAGTCAGATAAAAGTATTTATTCATATCCATTAAAATCAGCATACAAAAAATAAAGTGAAGTGTTCAACAGATGTAACCATGGTGGGCTTGTTGCCTTGTATTCTAGATGCTCACCATGGTTTAACTACAAATTTTTAAAATGTTATTAGGAGTGAAATAGAAAGCATTGGTAACAATGATCTTATATCAGAACCAAGCCACTTTCTGCCCAGGCGGGTTTACAGGTGAATAACTTGGCCCATGAGCTTGAGAACACTCTATGCACCCACAACATCTTCCAGGAAGGGACAAGGGGCAATGATGCACATTTACATGGATAGCGGACGGTAATGATCTTATCAGTCACTTATTCCTATTAACGTTTAACCTGTTTACTTATTCTGTTACAGCCGTCTCCTTCTAGTTTAAAATAAATCTTTATCTAGGAAACACTTTGTTGTATTAGGGAATTGCATTATAAGCATATTACTATGACAATTATTCTCTGTATAGGCAGGAGCGATTCTTAGAATAAGTCTGATGAGATCAGATTTGGTCTGACTTTCAAAAATTTCGGGAGCAGGGACGACAATTTGTGATGTCCCCGCTCCTGCACACTAAACAGCTCATAGATAACCGGTAGTGAGCTTCCACTCACTGCGGTAGGTGCTCTGCACCCAACCCAGCCGCTTTGTGTACCGTACAGGAGCAGGGCCCCTTGCCTTCACCAAATCGGACCTGAACCAAATATCTTAAAGGGGTACTCCGCCCCTAGACATCTTATCCCTTATCCAAAGGATAGGGGATAAGATGTCTGATTGCGGGGGTCTCCCTGCTGCACTCGGCATTCGTTCAGAGCGTCAGGTGCAGTGCTGGAGGCTCGTGACGTCACGACCACGCCACGCTTGTCACGCTTGTGATGTCACGGACACACACCCTCAATGCAAGTCTATGGGAGGGGGCGTGACAGCTGTCACGCCCCCTCCCATAGACTTGCATTGAGAGGGCATAGCCGTGATGTCACGAGCGGGCGTGGCTGTGACCTCACGAGCCCCTGCATCACCAATCATCTGTCGTGGAGCGAAGTTCGCTCCTGGCACCGGATGTCTGGGGTGACGCAGCCAAGATAGCGGGGCTCCCCAGCAGCTGGACCCCCGCGATCAGAGTACCCCTTTAAGAGTCACAGATCTCTTCTTAGGATTCCATGTGCTGCTGCTTAGACTCCGGAAACCTAGATTTGTCATTGAGTTTGAATGTAGATCACATCTGTGTCCTGTAGACTTTTCATCAAACAATTGAGAAAAGTCTCTTACAAGTACAAGTCAGACCAACTACAGAAACAATGAATAAACCTATACTGTAGTACTGTAGCAGAAATATCACTCAGTGACATTATATGATGTTGTAGGCCCTCTTAAACAGTGATCTCCAATTTGTAGCTCTCCAGCTGTTACAAGACTACAACTCTCAGTGTATTGGACAGTCAACAGAGAGCCACAGGTTTGAAATCACTGCTCTAGAAGGTCATCATCCACAGGTTGGAGATCCCTCCTCTAAAAGGTCATCGTCCACAGGATGGAGATCACTACTCCAGAAGGTTATCATCCACAGGTTAGAGATTACTACTCTATAAGGTCATCGTCCACAGGTTGGAGATCCCTGCTCTAGAAGGTCATTGTTCACAGGTTGGAAATCACTGCTCTAGAAGATTGGAGATCACTACTCTAGAAGGTTATTGTCCACAGGTTGGAGATCACTTCTCTAGGAGGTCATCGTCCACAGGTTGGGGATCACTGCTTTAGAAGGTTATCATTCACAGGTTGGAAATTACAACTCTAGAAGGTTATAGTTCAAAGGTTGGAGATCACTACTCTAGAAGGCTATAGTTCACAGGTTGGAGATGACTACTCTAGAATGTTATAGTTCACAGGTTGGAGATCACTACTCTAGAAGGTTATAGTTCACAGGTTGGAGATCCATGCTTTAGAAGGTTATCATTCACAGGTTGGAAATCACAACTCTAGAAGGTTAAAGTTCACAGGTTGGAGATCACTACTCTAAGAGGCTATAGTTCACAGGTTGGAGATCACTACTCTAGAAGGTTATAGTTCACAGGTTGGAGATTACTACTCTAGAATGTTATAGTTCACAGGTTGGAGATCACTACTCTAGAAGGTTTTAGTTCACAGGTTGGAGATCACTACTCTAGAAGGTTATTGTTTGCGGGTTGAAGCTCACTGCTCTAGAAGGTAATTGTCCACAGGTTGGGGATTACTGCTCTAGAAGGTAATTGTCCACAGGTTGGAGATCACTGCTGTAGAAGTTAATTGTCCACAGGTTGGAGATCACTGCTCTAGAAGGTCATCGTCCACAGGTTGGAGATCCATGCTCTAGACAGTTATCATTCACAGGTTGGAAATCACTACTATAGAAGGTTTTAGTTCACATTTTGGAGATCATTGCTCTAGAAGGTCATTGTCCACAGATTGGATATCATTGCTCTAGTAGGTGATTGTCCATAAGTTGGAGATCACTGCTCTAGTAGGTGATTGTCCACAGGTTGGAGATCACTGCTCTAGGTGGTCGTCATCCACAGATTAGAAATCACTACTCTAGAAGGCTATTGTCCACAGGTTGGAGATCACTGCTCTAAAAGGTTATCGTCCAAGAGATAGAGATTACTGTTCTAGAAAGTCACCGCCCACAGGTTGGAGATTACTACTCTATAAGGTCATCGTCCACAAATTGGAGATCACTGCTCTAAAAGGTCATCGACCAAAGGATATAGATCACTGCTCTAGAAAGTCACCATCCACAGGTTGTAGATCACTGCTCTAGAAGGTCATTGTCCACAGGTTGGAGATCACTGCTCTAGAAGTTAATTGTCCACAGGTTGGAGATCACTGCTCTAGGTCCTCATCTACAGGTTGTAAATCACAACTCTACAAGGTCATCATCCACAGGTTGGAAATCACTGCTCTACAAGGTTGTTGTTCACAAGTTGGAGATCACTGCTCTAGAAGGTCATTGTCCACAGGTTGGAGATCACTGCTCTAGAAGGTCATTGTCCACAGGTTGGAGGTCACTGCTCTAGAAGGTCATTGTCCACAGGTTGGAGATCACTGCTCTAGAAGGTCATTGTCCACAGGTTGGAGATCACTGCTCTAGAAGGTCATTGTCCACAGGTTGGATATCATTGCTCTAGTAGGTGATTGTCCATAAGTTGGAGATCACTGCTCTAGTAGGTGATTGTCCACAGGTTGGAGATCACTGCTCTAGGTGGTCATCTTCCACAGATTAGAAATCACTACTCTAGAAGGCTATTGTCCAGAGGTTGGAGATCACTGCTCTAAAAGGTTATCGTCCAAGAGATAGAGATTACTGTTCTAGAAAGTCACCGCCCACAGGTTGGAGATTACTACTCTATAAGGTCATCGTCCACAAATTGGAGATCACTGCTCTAAAAGGTCATCGTCCAAAGGATATAGATCACTGCTCTAGAAAGTCACCATCCACAGGTTGGAGATCACTGCTCTAGAAGTTAATTGTCCACAGGTTGGAGATCACTGCTCTAGAAGTTAATTGTCCACAGGTTGGAGATCACTGCTCTAGGTCCTCATCTACAGGTTGTAAATCACAACTCTAGAAGGTCATCATCCACAGGTTGGAAATCACTGCTCTACAAGGTTGTTGTTCACAGGTTGGAGATCACTGCTCTAGAAGGTCATTGTCCACAAGTTGGAGATAACTGCTCTAGAAGGTCATTGTCCACAGGTTGGAGATCACTGCTCTAGAAGGTCATTGTCCACAGGTTGGAGATCACTGCTCTAGAAGGTCATTGTCCACAGGTTGGAGATCACTGCTCTAGAAGGTCATTGTCCACAGGTTGGAGATCACTGTTCTAGAAGGTCATTGTCCACAGGTTGGAGATCACTGCTCTAGAAGGTCATTGTCCACAGGTTGGAGATCACTGCTCTAGAAGGTCATTGTCCACAGGTTGGAGATCACTGCTCTAGAAGGTCATTGTCCACAGGTTGGAGATCACTGCTCTAGAAGGTCATTGTCCACAGGTTAGAGATCACTGCTTTTAAAGATCATTGCCCACAGGTTTTGATCCACATTTTATACTAAATA
The DNA here is from genome assembly GCF_029499605.1 of Hyla sarda. NCBI lineage: Eukaryota > Metazoa > Chordata > Amphibia > Anura > Hylidae > Hyla > Hyla sarda. Next base: position 19,175,454 of record NC_079201.1, on the reverse strand, counting down.
AAGGGGCAGTGAAATGCTTTTTCACATCAACAAGAAGTAAGTAAAAAGTTCTGCCTCCATCGGCATTAATGTGTAGCCTTTGCCTCAGATCAGCTGAGGACAGGAGTGGTTGGAGAACCCTCCTCTCTGCATCTCACGCAGCCTCTGTCGGCATAGCTGAGTTATTTCTCATCAGCTTGTGGTTAGCACTGGAAAAAATGCTCTCCAGACTTTAATCGTCCACATTTATACTTCTAATGACAGACACCAAAATCTTCTGCTCCAGCAACGTGAAATTATAGCTGTTACAAGACATTACATTTCTCTTCCAAAATATGAGAGCGGCGAGCAGTGGATTCCTAGAAGGGCGGGCGGCGTGGTGACTGTCTGTTTGCCAGGGCTGTTCGGCTGGTTTTTCTTTGCTTTGAATAATGGGGGATTACACAGATGACATGACCAGAGCTGTCACTACCAGATCTGAAGGAAGTTTAAAGACCTTTTTGGATTGTGATCTCAACAAAGTCATTGAACTGTGCACAAGGCTTTAAAGGGGCAGTAGTAATTTGCAGCTTTGTGCTTCCAACCAGATAGCTGAGGGAAAGTATGACAATAAGCTAAGTTGCCGATATTACCATGAACCATTGGCCTCAAACAGCCGTTGGCTGTCCGGGCATGCTGGGAGTTGAAGTTTTGCAACATCTGGAGGCAGGGCCGGCACTGCCTATAGGCAAAATAGGCAGCCGCCTAAAGCGCCCTCTTGATGGGGGTGCCGGTCTGCCGTCACAAGAAAGTTGATAACCAGCATTTGAACCACTCGCTCAACCAGCTCCACCAAAAAGAAGACCATAAACATGTGTGTCACCCCAGTAGTAATGTAATTACACAAGGAGGGGGTTTGTTTCAGTGTGTCAAAGGGCAGGCCAATAGGCAAGGGGCGGCAAAATTAGCTTTTGCCTAGGGTAGCAAAAAAAACTTGCGCCAGTCCTGTCTGGAGGGCCACAGTTTCAGACCACTGCTTAAAACAGAAGCTACCTCTAGCAGAGAAAACAGGGTGGGCATATTGAAATCCAATGTCTTAAAGGGGTACTCCCATGGAAAACTTTTTTTTTTTTTTTAAATCAACTGGTGCCAGAAAGTTAAGCAGATTTGTAAATTATTTCTATTAAAAATCTTAATCCTTCCAGTACTTTTTAGGGGCTATATAGTACAGAGGAAATGCTTTACTTTTTAGATTTCTCTGATTTCATGACCACAGTGCTCCCTGCTGACATCTATGTCCATTTTAGGAACTGTCCAGAGCAGGAGAAAATCCCCATAGCAAACATATGCTGCTCTGGACAGTTCCTAAAATGGACAGCAGAGGTCAGCAGAGAGCACTGTGGTCATGAAATCAGAGAAATCTAAAAAGTAAAACATTTCCTCTGTAGTATATCGCCCCTAAAAAGTACTGGAAGCATTAAGATTTTTAATAGAAGTAATTTACAAATCTGTTTAACTTTCTGGCACCAGTTGATTTAAGAATAAAAGTTTTCCATGGGAGTACCCCTTTATTGGGGTACTCCGCCCCTAGACATCTTATCCCCTATCCAAAGGATATGGTATAAGATGTCCAATCGTGAAGGGACCAGCGGCTGAATCTCTAGGCCAGCACCACGGCCTTCTGAACACAGAAGCTTGCAGGTTCCGTGTTTGTGACGTCACGCCACGCCCCCTTCATTCATGTCTATGGGAAGGGACGTACCAGCTAGTACATAGCCATCACGCCTCCTCCCATAGACATGAATGGAGGGGGCATGATGGCTGTGGCCCTTTATCCAGCATGGAGGGGAGTTCGCTTCGTACACTGGATGAGTGGGGTGCTGCAGCTGAGATTGTGGGGGGGTCCCAGCGGCTGGACCCCCATGATCAGACATCTTATAAGATGCTTAGGGTGGAGTACCCCTTTAAGGTGCCCACACACCTTCAATAGCTGTCAGCTGGATCATTCACAACACACTAATGTACAACCGAACCAAACGAATGTTCAGCCAACAGCTATTGCTTCTGTTCACCCCATACACATGAATGTTTGGTTTGCTCGTAAGTTCGTGTGTTGTAAATGGGGAGAGGAAAGGTAAGTAGCTGCCAGACTCTTCTTATGGTAACCTATCATGCAAAAAACACAAGGGTCAAGCAGCTGAAATCCAACATGCCCAATCCTTCTCTTCCAACGTGCCCAATCCATCATCTTTTGGGGGAGATTTGGAAAGGCGCCATACATATTGGCCAGTACCACCTAAATTGGAAGTGGTTGTCCGCCTTTTAAAGGGGTACTCCAGTGGAAAACTTTTTTTTTTTTTCATCAACTGGTGCCAGAAAGTTAAACAGATTTGTAAATTACTTTTATTTAAAAAAAAATCAATCCTTCCAGTACTAATTAGCTGCTGAATACTACAGAGGAAATTCTTTTCTTTCTGGAACACAGAGCTCTCTGCTGACATCACGAGCACAGTGCTCTCTGCTGACATCTCTGTCCATTTTAGGAACTGTCCAGAGCAGCATATGTTTGCTATGGGGATTTTCTCCTACTCTTAAAATGGACAGAGATGTCAGCAGAGAGCACTGTGCTCATGATGTCAGCAGAGAGCTCTGTGTTCCAAAAAGAAAAAAATTTCCTCTGTAGTATTCAGCAGCTAATAAGTACTGGAAGGATTAAGAGTTTTTAATAACAGTAATTTACAAATCTGTTTAACTTTCTGGCACCAGTTGATTTTCCACCGGAGTACCCCTGTTAAAGTGAATAAGACATGGCCGCCTGCACAATGGATCAGAGCTGAGGCCTCAGCTGTTACAGAAAACTCGTCTTATCCAGAAAACTCATCTTATTATTTTAATAGGCTCCAACAACCATAGACCATCTCTCTAAGGCAATGGTTCTCCAGAATTACTACCTAAGAATGTTTCCACTTCCGGGGAACCCCTACATTAAATGGGTATTCCAGGCAAAACCTTTTTATATATATACCAACTGGCTCCGGAAAGTTAAACAGATTTGTAAATTACTTCTATTAAAAAATCTTAATCCTTCCAATAGTTATTAGCTTCTGAAGTTTTCTGTCTAACTGCTCAATGATGATGTCACGTCCCGGGAGCTGTGCATGATGGGAGAATATCCCCATAGGAACTGAACAGCTCCTGGGACGTGAGTCATCACAAAGCAGTTAGACAGAAAACAACAACTCAACTTCAGAAGCTAATAACTATTGGAAGGATTAAGATTTTTTAATAAAAGTAATTTACAAATCTGTTTAATTTACCGGAGCCAGTTGATATATAAAAAAAAGTTTGGGCCTGGAATACCCCTTTAATGTCATGTAAAGTAAAGCTTCATAGCATTTTTGCTGATCTATATTCAGGTTATAATGTGTTGACTATTGCACCAGGCTATAAGGGGTGGAATCAGTTTGCCACTCCTGACCATGTTCCTGGAAACCATGATTGGGAAATATTGCCTTAAGGCATTATGTATACTTTTTTTATATATAAATAAATAATGCCTATACTGTACTTACTTACGCCTTGTATTGCATAGATGAACATGCTATCTGACAACATATTAGGGATAATCAATCCATAACAGAAAATACCCGGCACTGCTACTCCACTAATCTTCTGTCTGGTATAAAGACCATTCCGGTGTTCACATATAAAGTCCAAAATACATCCAACAAGAATATAGTAAAGAATGGAGCACTCACCCGGTCTGAACGAGCAACATGCTTCTTTATTTCGTTACAACATAGTAGGGTTCCAACAGATGTGGGAGAGCGGACGGAAACAGAGGGGTGGGGGAGTGGCAGAGAACATGTGGGAACTGAGTTCCTTCACTTTTTTTCACAGCAGGAACACTGTTCCCATTAGCAGGAGTCCTGTAGGACCAGCCCTTGAGTTGAAATCATGGGTGAGTTCCCTCACTTTTTTCCCCCCAGGATTTGACCCCTTGGGAATGGGTTGGGCGACGGTCCGCATCGCGGTCATCCCCAGGGCCTGACGAAGCGCTGATTGCACGATATGGACCGTCGCCCAACCCACTCCCCCACCTCTCTGTTTACCTCCGCTCTCCCACATGTGTTGGAATGCCACTATGCTGTAACGAAATAAATAAGCACGTTGTTCGTTCAAACCGGGTAAGTGCTCCATTCTTTACTATATTCTTGTTGGATGTATATTAGGGATAATATTATCATTGGCAGAACGGCCTTTAGGGGAGAATTTGGTGCCATAAAGAGGCACCATTTGGTACTTCTATGGGTTGGTCATACCTATGGGTTGGTCTACTGTAAGGATTCCGTGTGGCCCTGGTTGCTATGTGCATTGGCTTACGTTGGTCAATGGCTCTTACAATCTGAAAACAGTTCTGTAAGTGAGAGAGAGGGACGTATGGGATTCCAGTCTGTGTAAAGTTCTTTGGAATATGGTGATGCCATGTAACAATTGGGAAATAAATAGATTATACTGACCAATTGTTTACAGACCCATCACAAAAGAGGATTGGATAAGCAACAATATTTTGTCATTCTGTATGGTCTACTAAAAGCTTACCAGGAACCTCAAGTAAATTACCTACCTACTGGGGGCATCAACCTTATTGGGGGGGGGGGTATCTACCAACTGGGGGCATCTACCTAATGAAGGGGGGTGGCGTTGGGCTGGGAATTATTTACCAACTGGGGGCATCTACATCATTGGGGTGAGGATTATCTACCAAATGGGGGCATCTACCTAATGCAGGGGAGGATATCTACTAACTGGGGGCATCTACCTAATGAAGGGGGGTGGCGTTGGGGTGGGAATTATTTACCAACTGGGGGAATCTACCTAATGAAGGGGGGTGGCGTTGGGGTGGAAATTATTTAACAGCTGGGGGCATCTACCTAATTGGGGGGAGGATTATCTACCAAATGGGGGCATCTACCTAAAGCAGGGGAGGATATCTACCAACTGGGGGCATCTACCTAATGAAGGGGGGTGGCGTTGGGGTGGGAATTATTTACCAACTGGGGGCATCCAACTAATGAAGGGGGGTGGAGTTGGGGTGGGAATTATTTACCAACTGGGGGCATCTACCTAATTGGGGGGAGTATTATCTACCAAATGGGGGCATCTACCTAATGCAGGGGAGGATATCTACCAACTGGGGGCATCTACCTACTGAAGGGGGGTGGCGTTGGGGTGGGAATTATTTACCAACTGGGGGCATCTAACTAATTGGTGGAAGGATTATCTACCAAATGGTGGCATCTACCAAATGCAGGGGGGATATCTACCAAATGGGGGCATCTACCTAATGGGGGAGATTTCCTACCTAATGAGGCATATACCTAATGGGGGGGGGGGGTTCCTACCCACTGGGGACCTACCCATCCAAACCCATACCTACTCCCTCATACTATGCAATGCACCAAGGGAGGCATTATTTAGGGAACTATGGGAGGAAAGGTGGGGAATGTGCTGGAAAGTTGTTTGTCTGACAGCTTCTGAGAATATGAGTCATGGTTTGAAAAAAGTCTTCATGGCAATTTGAACCAGATATGGATGAAGAATGACTCTAAGAAGATGCCCCCTGTGAGTCACTGGATGTAACTGCACTGCAATTACTTATTTACTATATAATTTAATCTTAACTTTAGTAATTTGGTTCAGATTTGTTTTGTCCCTGCCCCCAAAGTGTGCACATTTTCTGTGCACACTTTGGGCCCCTTAGTACCAATTGATCCTGGTATAAACCCCACAGCCTACCTGAGTATTGTTACTGACCATGTTCATCCCTTTATGACCACAGTGGACCCATCTTCTGATGATACTTCCAGCAGGATAATGTCCCATGTCACATGACATCATCTCATACAGGACAATGAGGTCACATGACATCATCTCATACAGGACAATGAGGTCACATGACATCATCTCATACAGGACAATGAGGTCACATGACATAATCTCATACAGGACATTGAGGTCACATGACTCCAATGGCCTCAACAGTCACCAGACCTCATCCAATAGATCACCGCTGGGATGTGGTGGAACCGGAGATTCTCATCATGGATCCGACAAATCTACAACTACAGTGTGATGTCATCATGTCCATAAGGAGGAACTGTGTGATGTCATCATGTCCATATAGAGGAACTGTGTGATGTCATCATGTCCATAAGAAGGAACTGTGTGATGTCATCATGTCCATATGGAGGAACTGTGTGATGTCATCATGTCCATATGGAGGAACTGTGTGATGTCATCATGTCCATATGGAGGAACTGTGTGATGTCATCATGTCCATATGGAGGAACTGTGTGATGTCATCATGTCCATATGGAGGAAATGTGTGATGTCATCATGTCCATATGGAGGAACTGTGTGATGTCGTCATGTCCATATGGGGGAACTGTGTGATGTCATCATGTCTATATGGAGGAGGGCGAAAAGGGGTTTGACCCAGGACTAGGAAGGTGTACCTAATAAAGTGTCCACCAGTGAATGTACATAACTAGGCAGATTTCTGTAAGTATCCCCTGGAGCAGGCCCTTATAAAATGCACGGCCTTCAGTTAATATCGCTTTACAATGTACATTCCACTTGTACTAATCTCTTAATATATGTACAAAAAGTTGAACTCCCATCCCCCTTATTCTCCCAAGCCGGGAATATGGTCTATACAGCCATGGTAATGCCTGGTAAATGAGTGCATTGTGTCACACATAGGCAGCACTTGCGTTGCATGCTCCACAATAATCTCGACCTCTTGACTCTTTGGAACATGAAATAAAGGTTTGCACAGGAGCCAAGAGCCAGAACCTCCTCATTGTGCCGCAGGGGGATCTCTGTCACTTCTCTGACTCTTCAGTAAATCGCAGGTGTTGCAGCCGGCCCCGCTGAAAGGCATCCTGACACAGATAATTGATGGGAGAATATTTTTTTTTATTATTATTATTGTTATTACGCCCTTGGGTCTTTCTCTAGTAGTTTTTTGCTTTTTTTTTTTGAACGACAAGTTTAAAGGTGAACTCTCTGCAGCATGTTTAACCCCTTCTTTCCTTCCCTCCTACATGCACTTCTCAAAGTCAGTTTAGTTATGTCTTCTACATTCACTGCACTGTAAACAGTCAAGTTCACTTAATACCCCTCTATAGTGAGATTGCTATTGAACACATGTGTGTCATGTCAGGAAGGGAGCAGTTCAGACCGGAGCATGCCCCAAACCACTGTCCCTACCCACTTAGACGATATGCACTTGGCTCTGAAAGGGGCAATCGTCCCTACACCTACATCAAACTGTCCAGGTCAGCAACTCATGGGCACGTCAGTAACCAAAAGGGCAGACAAGAGGTTAACAAAACAGTCAGAAACTAGAGAAGAGCGTAGAACAAAAATCTGAACCAGTAAGAGAGTTAGGACAAACAAAGGTCAAGCTTGGAGGCAGTGTAGTACAAAATCATCAGGCAAGTGAAAAGGCAGGGAACAGGCAAGGGTCAAGTAACAGCAGGTCAGATAAGGAACACAGGAAGAACACAGGGGTCAAAAATGCTGGTCAATGGTGTGAACTACAATCACGGGCATCTCATAGCATCAGGCTCCCATCTAAATCTCCCACTGTTGAGAGGCTTAAAGGAGAACTCCAGACCATAAAAATTGTCCCCCATAGTGCAGGCAGTAAAAAAATAAAGATGTACATACCTTCCTCCGCTCCCCCGTGGCCTCCGGTAACCATCTCCGGTCTCCGCCGCAATCCACTTCCTGGTTGCCGGTGGTCGGATGAATCAGCCAATCACCAGCCGCAGCGCAGTCCGACTCGGCCGGCGATAGGCTGAGCGGCAGTGTGACGTTTTCGGCCCCGGCCGCAGGTGACGGTGTGGTGAAGAATTTTGTGTCCTGAAGCGTTTTCACACTGCCGCTCAGCCTATCGCCGGCCAAGTCGGACTGCGCTGCGGCTGGTGATTGGCTGATTCATCCGACCACCGGCAACCAGGAAGTGGATTGCGGCGGAGACCGGAGCCGGTTACCGGAGGCCCCGGGGGAGCGGAGGAAGGTATGTACATCTTTATTTTTTTTACTGCCGGCACAATGTGGGACAATTTTTATAGTCTGGAGTTCTCCTTTAAGCGTTAGTGCCGCCCGATGCTCCCACCTCCCCTTACACAGTGACGAGTAACGAGTAAATGGATTGGTGAGGCACAAAAACAACTTCTTGGAACAATCCTTTCCCTCTTGAGTGTTACAAATCTTCTCCAAACAATCTCCTAGGGATATCTGGGCGTAAACTAAGACCAACCAAAGGACCAAGTGGTGAACAGTGCAGTAGAAACATTACTTTCACATGTACAACGCATTTCTGGCCCACTCTGCTCCCTTTGTCAGGTACATAAAAAGTTAAATACATCACCCCTCCACAGGTACACATGTAAGTACACATCAGTGGTCTCCAAACTGTGGATCTCCATAATCTTACAAACTCCAGTATCCTATTTCTAGCTTTACATGTTATGCAGCAGAACAGTATAGCATGGAGAGGGAGGACTTTATAGCAACACATATTCAGTGCATGTGACAAGGGGAAACATACCATAGAGGAAGACTACGCAACTGCTATGGAGCCCAGACTAGGTTGGCTTAATCCCAATATCTTGTTGGGTGGTGTGGAGCTGTACAGGGATCATCTCTGCGCAGGATGTGAAGAATTAACCTGGGTGTTATGGTAAGAAGATGTAGCGATACAGATGCCAGGTGCTCATGTTCCAAGTTAGGGGTTGGTAAAATACCTCCCAATATTTGTATCCCCATTCATGGAACACTTGCAAACCTTATACCCAATCCACCTAGCAACAACCACAACACCTTCCATTTAGATCTATATTTGCATAAATCGCATGCACTTTGCAACCAGTTCCTTGGGACAATCCCACTTGAAAACGGGAACGACAGTCCGGCCGACAGGGAACGTCTATTCGTTCTTCATACTTCTCCATACACATGAATGTTCAGCATGTGCTCTCTATGATGATGGGAGGGGTAATCCGAATATCATAAACTTTAGACTAGTGTTTTCCAACCATGGTGCCTCCAGCTGTTAAAAAATTACAACTCCCAGCAGGCCCGGAGAGCTAAAGGCTGGGGGCTAATCGCTGGGGACCTCCCCGATCTTGGCTGCGGCACCCCAGACATCCGGTGCAAAGAGCGAACTTTGCTCCATTCCGGATGACTGGCGATGCGGGGCGGAGGCTCGTGACGTCATGGTCCCGCCCCACTCGTGATGTCACGACCATGCACCCACTATGCAAATCTATGGGAGGGGGCGTGACGTCACGAGCCTCCGGCGCTTCACCTGATGCTCTAAACGAACGCCGGGTGCAGCAGGGAGATTGGTGGGGTCCTTTGGATAGGGGATAAGATTTCTAGAGTAAATCGCCATGGTGCTGATCGATTGTTTGGAATATACATGCAGCCAATAAAAAGATGACGGTCGTACAAGGGTTGCGTTGGTTTAATGGTTTTCCTAAGAAACATCATTTTATAATATTTGGGAGGGACACCAACAATTCGAATGTAGAGCAAAGACAGTCTTGAATTGTCAAGATAGTCCACATTCTACGACTAGAATTTTTCATTTCTTGCCACCTCGGGCATTTCTTGGCAGACATTCTCGTCGGCTTTTCAAGAATTCTCAGGTACGTTCTGGTGGGTTCTTCGAAAGTAAATCTATACTGTATTAAAGGGGTACTCCACTGGAAAAAAATGTTTTAAATCAACTGGTGCCAGAAAGTGAAACAGATTTGTAAATTACTTCCAATAAAAAATCTTAATCCTTCCAGTACTTATCAGCTGCTGTTATGATCCACAGGAAGTTCTTTTCTTTTTGAATTTCTTTTCTGTCTGACAACAGTGCTCTCTGCTGACACCTCTGTTAATTTTAGGAACTGTCCAGAGCAGAATTTTTAATGGGTTTTGCTCCTACTCTGGACAGTTCCTAAAATGGACGGAGGTGTCAGCAGAGAGCACTGTGGTCAGGCAGAAAGAAAATTCAAAAAGAAAAGAACTTCCTGTGGATCAACAGCAGCTGATAAGTACTGGAAGTATTAAGATTTTTTTTTTTTATAGAAGTAATTAACAAATCTGTTTAATTTTCTGCCACCAGTTGATTTAAAGAAAAATGTTTTCCAGTGGAGTACCAGGAGGGGTATTCCAGGAAAAAACTTTATTTTTTTTTAATATCAACTGGCTCCATCAAGTTAAACAGATTTGTAAATGACTTCTATTAAAAAATCTTAATCCTTTCAATAATTATCGGCTGCTGAAGTTGAGTTGTTGTTTTCTGTCTGGCAACAGTGCTCTCTGCTGACATCTCTGCTTGTCTCAGGAACTGCACAGAGTAGAAGAGGTTTGCTATGGGGATTTGCTTCTACTACTGGACAGTTCCCGAGACAGGTGTCATCAGAGAGCCCTTAGACAGAAAACAACAACTCAACTTCAGCAGCTCATAAGTACTGAAAGGATTAAAAAAAATTATAGAAGTAATTTACAAATCTGTTTAACTTTCTGGAGCCAGTTGATATATAAAAAAAAAAAAGTTTTTTCCTGCATAACCCCTTTAAGCCTTTAGAAAATACTCAATTTTGGGCAACACGGTTCTCGCCTTCACAACGTCTTTTCGCCTTGGCACGGTGTGGTGTGTTGGTGCTGTAAGCTATAATGTACTCTGACAGCACTTACTGTAAGAGAGGAGAGATACTCCCCCCCCCAGGTGTGTATTTAGAGAATCAGAGTTCGAGAAGTTCAGTGATGTGGAAAAGACGTGAACCTGTACCTAGCCCCGAGCATACTTTCTTTTTATTTCTCCTCCTCCAGCTAATAAGGAATTGTATTCGTAGCGGCCTAGCTTGTTGCCTGCAGCACGGCAAGGGTTACAGCGGTAGTGCGTCAGAAAGCCGGTCTGACAAGTTCTACGACAGCAACCAAACTAGAGTGCAGAGTGATGAGATGGTGATCGGCCCTAACCTGTCAGACATAGCCCAGCTCGCCTAGGGCGCAAGAGGCAGGACGCGGACCTAACCAGTTCACTGCTGGAGACAGGAGGTGCTACCCTCTGCGCTGCAATGCTCTGCAGAAACAGCACCGCTTAGCTTTAAGACTTAAAACAAAAATTTTTTTTTAAAAGTGACAAGGCTTTAACCCATTCGGTACTGGCAGGGCGCAAATACTGTTTGCGCAGAACAAGGTCAGGTACAGAATAAACCAACATTTTCTGCAGAATTCTTAGGTCCTTGAGAAGTCCTCACCTGTTAATTTGGGCTGACTAGATGGGTCGAATGGTATATTTATAAAAAATATTTTTCTCTTTTTATAGGAACTATGGGTGTAGTAGGGTGAACAATTCAGAAGTTAAAGGGGTACTCCACTGGAAAACGTTTTTGTATATATAAATCAACTAGTGCCAGAAAGTTAAACAGATTTGTAAATGATTTCTATTAAAAAAAAATCATCCTTCCAGTACTTATCAGCTGCTGTATGCTGCAGGAAGTTCTTTTCTTTTTGAATTTCCTTTCTCTCTGACCAGAGTGCTCTCTGCTGACACCTCTGTCCTGGTCAGGAACTGTCCAGAGCAGGAGAGGTTTCTATGGGGATTTGCTCCTGCTCTGGACAGTTCCTGACATGGACAGAGGTGTCAGCAGAGAGCACTGTGGTCAGACTGGAAAGAACTTCAAAAATAAAAGAACTTCCTCTGGAGCATACAGCAGCTGATAAGTACTGGAAGAAATAAGATTTTTTAATAGAAGTCATTTACATATCTGTTTAGCTTTCTGGCACCAGTTGATTTAAAAAATAAAAAATAAATGTTTTCCAGTGGAGTACCCCTTTAAAAGGTGCCCCTATTAATGTCATCCCAGCTCAGGAGAATATAGCAGTCGCGTTCCTCTTCAACTTTGACCCTTTTTAGGAGCTAAAGGTGGCGTTGACCTCTTGTAATTTCTCTCTGAGGCCACATTTACACCATGTTTTTGGGTCTTGTTGAAAGGTAGCGGTTTTTTTTTTCCTTCAAAGGAAAACTGTCAGCTTTCTTTCCCCCGCACTAACCAGCGGTCCTATCTGGTAGTGCGGGGAACGCTGATAAGTTTGAACGGCGCGGCGGATCCGGGCACGGTAAGGAACAAACTGATCAGCGTCCCCCACACTACCAACCAGTACCGCTGGTTAGTGCGGGGGGGGATAAAGCTGACAGTTCTCCTTTAAAGGTGTACTCCGGTGAAATTATTTTTTTTTTAAATCAACTGGTGCCAGAAAGTTAAACAGATTTGTAAATTACTTCTATTAAAAAAATCTTAATCCTTCCTGTACTTATTAGCTGCTGAGTACTACAGTGGAAATTCTTTTCCGTTTGAAACACAGAACTGTCTGCTGACATCATGACCACAGTGCTCTCTGCTGACATCTCTGTCCATTTTAGGAACTTTCCAGAACAGCCTATGTTTGCTATGGGGATTTCCTTTTACCCTGGACAGTTCCTAAAATGGATATAAAACCTCTCCTGCCCCGGACAGTTCCTAAAATGGACAGAGGTGTCAGCAGAGAGCACTATGGACAGACAGAAAGGAAATTCAAAAAGAAAAGAACTTACTCTGTAGTATACAGCAGCTGAGAAGTACTGGAAGGATTAAATGGGTACTACCGTGCTGACAACTTATCCCCTATCTAACGATAGGGGATAAGTTGCCTGATCGCGCGGGATCCCTGCGATCTTGCACACAGCACCCCGCTCTCATCAGGCCCCGGAGCGAACATCACTCCGGGTCTGGTGACTGCCGATCACGGGGCCGGAGTATCGTGACGTCACGGCTCCGGCCCCATGTGATGTCACGCTCCGCCCCCTCAATGTAAGTCTATGACAGCTGTCTCTCCCCCTGCCATAGACTTGCATTGAGGGGCGGAGCATGACGTCACATGGGGGAGGAGCTGTGACGTCACGATCACCGGCCCAGTCATCAGACCCGGAGCGGATGTTCGCTCCGGGGCCTGATGAGAGCGGGGAGCTGCGTGCAAGATCGCGGGGATCCCGCGTGATCAGGCAACTTATCCCCTATCCTTTAGATAGGGGATAAGTTGTCAGCACGGTAGTACCCCTTTAAGATTTTTTAATAGAAGTTATTTACAAATCTGTTCAACTTTCTGGCACCAGTTGATTAAAAATGTTTTTTTTTTTCAAGGGGAGAAGGGGAGTACCCCCTTAAGACACATTAGGAGGAAAAGTGAGAGGCATGTATACATATGATTAGGGGGTGAGGGTGACAGTGGGCTTTCGCCGTCACAATGCAGGTAGAGTTGTTTGTCCCGATGACATACAAAAGGTGAGTCCTGTAAAGTGTGGAGCACGAGATGTGCTGGGCAGGGCCCTAATAATTGTACCTTATTCCTCAGGTAGCTAATTGCTGTGTGTGAAGCCCTGTCTGAACCTGGCTGATTCACCGTCTGTCTCACCGTGTCACCCACACCTGTCTGGTACAAGTATAGAGCTGTAGGGTGAGAAGGTTGAGCTGGTGGTACGGCGCACATTGATCCCCTACCAGTCTATCAGAAAGTTAACTACGTAAGTGATGTATAACACAATAGAATAGGAGGTCCATACACGCATCGACCAACGTCATCCCTGGAGTACGCACTCTCTTGTTTAAGTTATGTACGTTTGCATGACTAGGGGGGAGTAGGGTTACGCTACCCTTGCACCGTGACTACCCCCCTATTACTTACCACTACCCCCATAAATAACCACAGACTCGTCTTATGGTGCAAAGGCCACAGCGGACCAAGCGTTTTATTTACAAAATAACAATTATATACCATTTTACTCTTTAATAAACAACAACAACTTAAATAACAAATAAATAACAGAATTTCCAACACCTGATCAAGGGTTAACATAACCTCCCAACCAAAAATATATAACCCTCCCCATTCTGGAAGGGGACCTGAGCTTCTGGTCCAAGCACTGTCTCCTACTTTGCCCTTGGTCGACCATCACCTGACCCAAGGGCACCACCTTTGGAGACCCACTCTGTCCCTTCCGCTAGGGACCCCCCATGATTAGCTGGCTCTCAACCCAGCTCCCCCCGGCCATTATGACCAGGGCCTCCACCATCCTTCCAGCATGCCTCCAAATCCTCCTCCAGCTCACGCCGCCGTGACATAACCAAACCCAGACCCCATACGAAAAAAACAAAAACCCACCCAACCATCGGTACCAGCTCAAAAGGGGCGGGTGGGCGGGCCACGGCTTTTCTCCCTTGAATGACTCCTCCCCTTCCTGTTCCTGCAACCCCTAGTCCCTTGCCTGCCTAGCTCCACCCACCTTAACCCCTCATCCCCCCAGCCTAGCTCACCTTACCAATATCCTAAGTCCGCTACCTACACCCCCTGTCATGTGCCCCCTCCTCTCCCATTCTGTACTTTCAATACCAGTATATAGATAACAATAGGTCCTTTAAAGGGGTACTCTGGTGGAAATTTTTTTTTTTTTAAATCAACTGGTGCCAGTAAGAAAACAGATTTGCAAATTACTTCTATTTAAATTTTTTAATCCTTCCAGTACTTATTAGCTGCTAAATATTACATAGGAAATTCTTTTCTTTTTGGAACACAGAGCTCTCTGCTGACATCATGACCACAGTGCTCTCTGCTGACATCTCTGTCCATTTTAGGAACTGTCCAGAGCAGCATATGTTTGCTATGGGGATTTTCTCCTACTCTGGACAGTTGCTGAAATGGACAGAGATGTCAGCAGAGAGCACTGTGCTCATGATGTCAGCAGAGAGCACTGTGGTCATGATGTCAGCAGAGAGCACTGTGGTCATGATGTCAGCAGAGAGCACTGTGTTCCAAAAAGAAAAGAATTTCCTCTGTAGTATTCAGCAGCTAATAAGTACTGGAAGGATTAAGATTTTTTAATAGAAGTAATTTACAAATCTGTTTAACTTTTAGGCACCAGTTGATATAAAAAAAAAAGTTTTCCACCGGAGTACCCCTTTAACCCCTTAAGGACACATGACGTTCTCAAACGTCTCCATTTCCGAGTCCTTAAGGACACATGACGTATGAGAACGTCATGTGTTTTACCGGCCCCCCGCAACCATCTGGAACGGAGCCGGTGCCCAATGCCTGCTGAAATCGTTCAGCAGGCATCGGGGCATATCGCCCAGGGGGGTCATTATGACTCCCCATGTCGGCGATGGCCGCAGATCGCTGGACTGCGGCGGATTCCGGGTCAATCGGGTCTCCAGTGACCCGGTGACCCGGAATTATTGGCTGATCGGGGCCGTCAGAGACGGCCCCGAACAGCCAGAGCCAGCAGGGGTGAGGTGGCACTGGTGCCACCTCACGATCGCCCTGATTCGTCGGCCGGATTACCGGCTGACCAATCAGGGCGCCTGCTGCGGGTGTCACTCCCGCAACCCGCTCCGCCCCTCTTCCGGAGGACGTGAGCGGGACGTGCACCCCGGGTGCTGGGGACCCCGATCCCCGGCGTTAATGTTGGGATCGGGGCCCCAGGAGCAGCGGCGGCGACGACAAGGGACTGACCTGTGCGGCTGGATCGTTGGAGGTGAGTGACAGCCTCCTGCTGTTGCTTAGCAACAGCTCCCAGCATGCAAAAAGGGCATGCTGGGAGCTGTAGTTATGCAACAGCAGGAGGCAGACCACCACAACTCCCAGCATTCCCTTATGGGCATGCTGGGACTTGTAGTTTTGCAACAGCTGGAGGCACATTCTTTCTATGGAAAAGTGTACCTTCAGCTGTTGTATAACTACAACTCCCAGTTTGCACAATCAGCTAAAGTGCATGCTGGGAGTTGTAGTGGTGCATCTGGTGGTTGCATAACTACAACTCCCAGCATGCCCGTTGGCTGTCGGTGACTGCTGAGAGTTGTAGTTTTGCAACAGCTGAAGGCACACTGAGTTAAGTAGCAAACCAGTGTGTCTCCAGCTGTTGCATAACTACAATCCCCAGCATCCCCAGCCAAAGTAGTATGCCTCCAGCTGTTGCATAACTACAACACCCAGCATGCCCTTCCGCTGTCCGTACATGCTGGGGGTTGTAGCTTTTGCAACAGCTGAAGGCACACTGGTTGCAAAACACTGAGTTTGTTACCAAACTCGGTGTTTCACAACCAGTGTGCCTCCAGCTGTTGCAAAACTACAACTCCCAGCATGCACTGATAGACCGTACATGCTGGGAGTTGTAGTTTTGCAACAGCTGGATGTTCCCCCCCCCAATGTGAATGTACAGGGTACACTCACATGGGCAGAGGATTACAGTAAGTATCCGGCTGCAAGTTTGAGGTGCGGCAAAATTTCTGCCGCAGCTCAAACTGCCAGCGAGAAACTACTGTGAACCCCCCGCCCGTGCGACTGTACCCTAAAAACACTACACTACACGAACACACAATAAAATAAAAAGTAAAAAACACTACGTACACACATACCCCTACACAGCCCCCCTCCCCAATAAAAATGAAAAACGTCTGGTACGCCACTGTTTCCAAAACGGAGCCTCCAGCGGTTGCAAAACTACAACTCCCAGCATGCACTGATAGACCGTACATGCTGGGAGTTGTAGTTTTGCAACAGCTGGATGTCCCCCCCCCCCAATGTGAACGTACAGGGTACACTCACATGGGCGGAGGATTACAGTAAGTATCCGGCTGCAAGTTTGAGCTGCGTCAAATTTTCTGCCGCAGCTCAAACTGCCAGCGAGAAACTACTGTGAACCCCCGCCCGTGTGACTGTACCCTAAAAACACTACACTAACACAAAATAAAATAAAAAGTAAAAAACACTACATATACACATACCCCTATACAACCCCCCTCCCCAATAAAAATGAAAAACGTCTGGTACGCCACTGTTTCCAAAACGGAGCCTCCAGCTGTTGCAAAACAACTACTCCCAGTATTGCCAGATAGCCGTTGACTGTCTAGGCATGCTGGGAGTTTTACAACAGCTGGAGGCACCCTGTTTGGGAATCACTGGCGTAGAATACCCATATGTCCACCCTAAGCCAAATGTGACTCCTTCTCTTCTGAGACCTGTAGTGCGCCAGCAGAGCACTTTTCACCCCCATATGGGGTGTTTTCTGAATCGGGAGAAATTGGGCTTCAAACTTTGGGGGGCATTTTCTGCTATTACCCTTTTTAAAATTGTAAAAATTTTGGGAAACCAAGCATTTTAGGTAAAAAAAAAATATATTTTTTTACATATGCAAAAGTCGTGAAACACCTGTAGGGTATTAAGGTTCACGTTACCCCTTGTTACGTTCCCCGAGGGGTCTAGTTTCCAAAATGGTATGCCATGTGGTTTTTTTTTTGCTGTTCTGGCACCATAGGGGCTTCCTAAATGCTGCATGCCCCCAGAGCAAAATTTGCTTTCAAAAAGCCAAATGTTACTCCTTCTCTTCTGAGACCTGTAGTGCGCCAGCAGAGCACTTTTCACCCCCATATGGGGTGTTTTCTGAATCGGGAGAAATTGGGCTTCAAATTTTGGGGGGTATTTTCCGCTATTACCCTTTTTAAAAATGTAAACATTTTGGGAAAACAAGCATTTTAGGTAAAAAAAAAAATTTTTTTTTACATATGCAAAAGTCGTGAAACACCTGTAGGGCATTAAGGTTCACGTTACCCCTTGTTACGTTCCCCGAGGGGTCTAGTTTCCAAAATGGTATGCCATGTGGTTTTTTTTTGCTGTTCTGCACCATAGGGGCTTCCTAAATGCGGCATGCCCCCAGAGCAAAATTTGCTTTCAAAAAGCCAAATGTTACTCCTTCTCTTCTGAGACCTGTAGTGCGCCAGCAGAGCACTTTTCACTCCCATATGGGGTGTTTTCTGAATCGGGAGAAATTGGGCTTCAAATTTTGGGGGTATTTTCCGCTATTACCCTTTTTAAAAATGTAAACATTTTGGGAAAACAAGCATTTTAGGTAAAAAAAGATTTTTTTTTTTACATATGCAAAAGTCGTGAAACACCTGTAGGGCCTTAAGGTTCACGTTACCCCTTGTTACATTCCCCGAGGGGTCTAGTTTCCAAAATGGTATGCCATGTGGTTTTTTTTTTGCTGTTCTGGCACCATAGGGGCTTCCTAAATGCGGCATGCCCCCAGAGCAAAATTTGCTTTCAAAAAGCCAAATGTGACTCCTTCTCTTCTGAGACCTGTAGTGCACCAGCAGAGCACTTTTCACCCCCATGCGAGGTGTTTTCTGTATAGGGAGAAATTGGGCTTCAAATTTTGGGGGGTATTTTCTGCTATTACCCTATTTAAAAATTTAAAATTTTTGGGAAACCAAGCATTTTAGGTAAAAAAAATATATATTTTTTTTACATATGCAAAAGTCGTGAATCACCTGTGGGGTATTAAGGTTCACTTTACCACTTGTTACGTTCCCTGAGGAGTCTAGTTTCCAAAATGGTATGCCATGTGTTTTTTTTTTTGCTGTTCTGGCACCATAGGGGCTTCCTAAATGCGGCATGCCCCCCAAAAACCATTTGTCGCTCCTTCCCTTCTGAGCCCTCTACTGCGCCCGCTGAACAATTAACATAGACATATGATGTATGTACTTACTTGAGAGAAATTGGGTTTCAAATACAAGTAAAAATTTTCTCCTTTTTACCCCTTGCAAAAATAAAAAAATTGGGTCTACAAGAACATGCGAGTGTAAAAAATGAAGATTTTGAATTTTCTCCTTCACTTTGCTGCTATTCCTGTGAAACACCTAAAGGGTTAATACACTTACTGAATGTCATTTTGAATACTTTGGGGGGTGTAGTTTTTATAATGGGGTCTTTTATGGGGTATTTCTTATATGAAGACTCTTCAAATCCACTTCAAAACTGAACTGGTCCCTGAAAAATAGTGAGTTTGAAAATTTTGTGAAAAATTTCAAAATTGCTGCTGAACTTTGAAGCCCTCTGGGTCTTCCAAAAGTAAAAACTCATAAATTTTATGATACAAACATAAAGTAGACATATTGTATATGTGAACCCAAAAAAAAATATATTTTGAATATCCATTTTCCTTACAAGCAGAGAGCTTCAAAGTTAGAAAAATGCAAAATTTTCATTTTTTTCATCAAATTTTGGGATTTTTCACCAAGAAAGGATGCAAGTTACCATAAAATTTTACCACTAAGTTAAAGTAGAATATGTCACGAAAAAACAATCTCGGAATCAGAATGATAACTAAAAGCATTCCAGAGTTATTAATGTTTAAAGTGACAGTGGTCAGAATTGCAAAAAACGCTCCGGTCCTTAAGGAATAAAATGGCCTGGTCCTTAAGGGGTTAAGTGCAAAACCCTTTTTATGTGAGAGCAGCACTGGGAAGCCACAAAGTGAGGATGCTGCA
Source organism: Hyla sarda (assembly GCF_029499605.1). Lineage (NCBI taxonomy): Eukaryota > Metazoa > Chordata > Amphibia > Anura > Hylidae > Hyla > Hyla sarda. The sequence continues at coordinate 19,156,063 of NC_079201.1, read as the reverse complement.
ATGGAGGTAAATTTTGCTGTTTTCTCCCGCTGCAATGTAGCACAACCCTGATTTTGCGATAATTATTCCTGACTTATTATCATGGGTGTAGTTCCCCTTTAATGAGTATTTATATAATTTCTTTTATCAACCCTTTCATCTCATGTTTCATCTGTTTGAAAAGTGAAAGCAAAATGAGACGATGGCTTTAAATAAATGAATGTAAATCTAATTTTCATAAATCTCCGTATCGCCCTCCCTCTGAGCCTGTTTGTACAGATCGTAATAAATAGAACATAACTTTAAAAAAAAAGAAAAATGTAGTCAATGGGTGCCAGCGAGCGAGCCAGTCAGTTAATGATGGCATTTGTTGCAGTAATGCTATCCCGGCATTAGGCTTTTTTAGCTCGGTAATGGAGTGTGATAAATATGCTTTATTACTTCTGTTTTGTTTCTTGTTTTAAACAGTTGTTTTTGGCAGACGGTAAAAAGCGATGTATTTCATTCTGTACAGATCAGCGTGCCAGTATATTTCTATCCAATAACAGCACGCTTCCCACACACAGCAAATACATTACTTCAACAAGGTACAGGTGGAGAACATTTGTAACACCGGGGTCGGCCCCGAATGCTTTTTGTGCTTTGATCTAGGATGGAGGATTAATGCTCTGAGATGTTATGGAGGCAAGTGCTAGATTGGCGATTAGTAAGGGAACACTTAATCTAGAAGGATGGTAGCTGGACAAGGCAGGACGGGGTTACAAGATGGAGGCCCCCGTTATGAATGAGCCCCGGGTTGCACTGGCAGATGTAAGTAGACGTCATTGACCAAACAGCGGTAATGGAAGTGTGGAGAATGTTTTCCTGTTAAAGAACAAACCTAGAGTTGCCTCAGTGTTACTATTGTTTGTTCCTTCCTGAGCCTATTCCAACCGAATACTTGCTATTGAGCTCACCATAGCCTTTTTATTTCCCAAACCTACTGTACTGCCAACGGCCTGCTCCCACCAATATACCTTTGCTCCCACCTCACTGCCATGCACTTGTTGCTGCTGGGTCAGCATGTGCTCCCTTCCTGCCTATAAAAAGGCTCAAAGCTCTCAACAAACCATTGTCCCAACCTACTTGAATGATCAAACTCTAAGAAGAGGCCCCCAACTGGGTGATGGTCCCTACACTTGACTAAGTACACAGGGTGTCAAGGAAAGTCAGACAGGCCAGGTCAGAAACACACAGGCGAAACAGTGCAAAACAACAGGCAAGGGGTTAACCAGGGACAAGCTAGAGAATCAAAACCAACAAGGGAGAGTAGTACAAAATGAGAAGCAAAGTCACGACAAGCAAGGGTCAAGCCTAGTGGGTGGCAAAGTAGAAAGTAAGCAGACAAAAGGCAAGGTCAGGTCATAAGCAGAGGTCAGGGAACAGGAACATGAGTAAAGGGAAGTATCCTTGTTCATGGGAATAGTACTGAAAACTGACCAGTTTAAATCTGCCACCTCTGGGAGGTGTGAGCGCCCACATTGTGGCTGAGTGACGTGGCCGGGTAAGTTTATTACAAACCAAATATATTGGACAGCTTCAACAGCCAAGCTCTGCCAGACCAACAGCTTCCTCGTTTTCTAGTGTCCATCAAAGGTGTTGCTGATCAGTTTCTGGTTGACTCCCAGCTTGTTTGTTGACCTTGTCTCAGCCTGTTCCTGGCTACTGAACCTGTGCTGCCACCCTTACCTATTGCCTGCCAACTGACTATGCTCAAACTCTGCCTGCTCTGACCTTGGCATATACCAGGACTCTGCTCTTGCCTGACCCCTGTCGCCTACATCAGAACCCCTCCTAGAGGTAGCGACATAGTGGTCCCATGCAGAAAAGTACAGATTCATGTATAGGGGCTAGTGAGTTAAAACCATGGGACCACTTCAACAACACACTAAGGAGTGGCCCAAAGTCCAACTGGTTAGGAGACACCTGTCGGTTGTCACACTTACATTGCGATGTTGGTGGTCATGAAGAGTGGGGCCCAATTTCAGGTTTTAGGAGGCCTCAGGATTACCTATTACTGTCAAATATGGTAGAATAATATGGAAAGTTTCACTACACGTAACTGGCACCCTATAGAAGCTTTTTCACGAGTATAGGGCCGCCCAGAAAGACTAAAGCATCTTATACACAGGACGACATTGCCCTGTGTAATAGGCATAGCGATCAGCCATTCGTTCATCAACTCATTGCGTCTTTTAAGCAGGTGTAAAAACCCCTGTACAATGACCACAAATCCATTATGGTGGAAATAAAGGGGTGGAGGAGAGCTCTGATGTTTGTGTGGCTCTGCTCACATGATCATTGAGCCATGTAATAGGCTCCTTAATGCTGATTTACTTGATCGGCACATGAATTGGGCAGTATGCCCATGTATTACTACGGTTATACCTCAAGAACAAGTGGCTCATACTTTTTTTTTGGAAAAGTAGAACCTTAGGGCAGGATTTTCCCAAAAAGTTGACAAAATGTGTCATGGCTACTTCTATATAACATAAAGTATATCCAGAAGAAATGACAAGCCAAAACCTTTTGTTACAAGACAAGTTATTTAGACATGGAATTGGCCCTCGATACCACAATCGGATTGGTATAGGCTAACCATGGATTAGGGTACTAAAAGAGTAATTGTCGCTATTCCTAACACCTCTGGTCTTTGCTTCAGGGTATTTTGTAGATTGTGGTTTCCTATGAAAATTTCAGATTGGTGGCTGCTTCACTACTAAAACAAGGTCAAGGTAGATAAGATGAAGGTGAAGGTAGATAAGATGAAGGTGAAGGTAGATAAGATGAAGGTCAAGGTAGATAAGATAAAGGTCAAGGTAGATAAGATGAAGGTCAAGGTAGATAAGATGAAGGTCAGGGGTGCAGTCTCAGAGGTTAAAGGGGTACTTTGCCCCTAGACATCCCCTATCCATGCCAGATGACTGGCGATGCGGGGTGGATGCTCGTGACTTCACGACCACGCTCCATTTGTGAAGTCACGGTGGCGCCCCTCAATGCAAGTCTATGGGAGGGAGCCGTGACGTCCGTCACGCCCCCTCCCATAGACATTGCATTGATGGGGCGTGGCAGTGACATCATGAGCCTCCAGCAATGCACCTGACACTCTAAACGAGCGCCGGGAGCAGCAGGGAGATGGCGGGGGTCCCCAGTGGCGGGATCCCCCCGATCAGTCATCTTATCCCCTATCCTTTGGATAAGGGTTAGATGTCTAGGGGTGAATAACCCTTTAGGATGGCAACCACAGGGATGTACCAGGCCAACCCTGTTGGACATCGCAGAAGAAAACACCTAGAAAATATTGTAACAACATAAAAGTTGGCTTGAATGTACTATGGGAGGAAATATCCACTGGTATACAATTCAGTAAATACTGAGTATGTTATATTTGGAAAACCCAACTGGGAACATTATGCTTTGATACAGTAGCTGTCTGGTAATTGTCCTATTGGTTGGTACGGTTAATTCTCCATTGAGGTGGACTTGTAGATGGTGACATTTGGGGTCATGGCTTGGGTTACACAGTAGCAATAGATGGAAAGGTAGAAGTGGCTGTTGGTAGATAATGTTTGAAGATTTATGACCATTGGGGACAATCAAGAAATACTGAGATGTGACGACTGAAAGTGGATGAGATTAGAAGACACACCCTCTGTAGACTGCAGACACAAACAGTTTGGTGCACTATCAATAACTTTCTTTGATGGTCTCCTCCTATCAGTATTGATAAGGAGCCTTGTTGGGTGTATTCAGAGACTGAAGACTGGGAGGCAGAAGCTTTGTCTAGTAGACCACATATGATATGCTGGCAGATGGTCATCTCTGCTGGAATAAACTTCTTTTACATCATGGAGTTCGCCATCACTGCTAGTCAGGGGGAGATTACAGCCACTTTGTATCACAGCAGGAGAGACTCATACTACATGCGGGGGTTAAACAAACATTGATCCCATTAACCCTTTTATGTCCATGGATCCTGCCGTCACATTTCACTGGTGACTGCTACTTTTCTTCAGTGAGAAACAAGAACCAGGAGTTGAGATATGACTTTGCTTCTACATCTATGGCAGCGTTCACTAACCTGGGGCCCTCCAGCTGTTGCAAAACTACAACTCCCAGCATGCCTGGACAGCTGAAGGCTATGTGCACATGCAAAGAGTTGCCATTTTGCAACAGCTGGAGAAGCATTGTTTGGGGAACAATGATCTATATTCTAAAAATGTAAGTGCATATATCTGCACATAGTATACTTTTGAAAAGACCCCTATCACATGCTGGACGGACCCCTATAACACGCTGGATGGACCGCTATCACATGCTGGATGGACCGCTATCACATGCTGTATGGACCGCTCTCACATGCTGGATGGACCTCTATCACATGCTGGATGGACCTCTCTCACATGCTGGATGGACCGCAATCACATGCTGGATGGACCCCTATCACATGCTGGATGGACCGCTATCACATGCTGGATGGACCCCTATTACATGCTGGATGGACCGCTATCACATGCTGGATGGACCGCTATCACATGCTGGATGGACCGCTATCACATGCTGGATGGACCTCTATCACATGCTGGATGGACCCCTATCACATGCTGGATGGACCTCTATCACATGCTGGATGGACCGCTATCACATGCTGGATTGGCCGCTATCACATGTTGGATGGACCGCTATCACATGCTGGATGGACCCCTACCACATGCTGGATGGACCGCTACCACATGCTGGATGGACCGCTATCACATGCTGGATGGACCCCTATCACATGCTGGATGGACCTCTATCACATGCTGGATGGACCCCTATCACATGCTGGATGGACCCCTATCACATGCTGGATGGACCCCTATCACATGCTGGATGGACCTCTATCACATGCTGGATGGACCCCTATCACATGCTGGATGGACCCCTATCACATGCTGGATGGACCCCTATCACATGCTGGATGGACCCCTATCACATACTGTATGCAGGGCCAGTTCTGCCTAAAAGCAAAATAGGCAGCTGCCTAGGGCACATTCTTGATGGGGACGCCATTCTGCCTGCTGCAAAAAAGTTAAAACCCAGCCTGCATCCGAAGCACCTGCTCATCCGAAGCATCCGCCCAGCCAGCACCTTCGCAGGGAGGGGGGTGATACCGCGTGTCACCCCATTATTAAGGTGATTTCATGACGAGGAGGTTTGTCACAGGAGATATGAACGGTAATAGAATAAGCCTAGGGAGTTCTAGGGAATGTGGGAGCTGTTCTGTAGTAACCTAGCATGACCACTACACAATGTACGGCGCTGTCTGCTTCTGGCTCCATTCAATGGCAAACAGCTGATCATCGGGGAGTTTGTTCTTACAAGAACATAGGCTATGAATAAAAAATGAAAAAAAAAAAAACTGGAGAACCACATCTTGGCAAAACATGAAAACATTGACCTTTATAATATATTTCACAAGAAAATGTATCTTATTTTTTATAGAAATCATGGCTTATAATAAAGACCAATAGGGGTCCCCATACCATCCAGAACATAATCCTGTCCGGCTTCAGGCTTATCTTTGTCCCAGCTGAAGCACAGGCTGGGAAAAAGTCCAAGAAGTGAGGGCAGGACTAGCACTCCTCTGTGCTCACTCCTGTCCTATCAGACTGCAGCATGAAAACAGAGAGGAGGGGATTACAGAGCAGCCTGCTGTGATTGGAAAAATAGACCAAGCACAGCACAGCAGACTCAGGGAGGAAGTGAGAGCATTGGTGAGTGAGGGCGGGCACAGTCCTTGCCTTGGTCACACCCCTTCCTGAGCAGTGGATGTCAGAACAAGTGAGCTGCAGAACAGAGGGATTTGTGAGCTAAATACAGAAGCTAGACACAAAAAAAGACACGTATCTGCATGACCTATTGAGTAACATATAGAAGCATTATTTTTTTCTTTGATATAACAGGTACGTTTTAAGCAGAATATTAGTTTTTTTTTTGCCCTTCTTTGATTACTGATTTGCCTGTTGCCTGATCTCAGCAAAGATAATTTTATCACTTTTACTCTGTCCCGGCATTAAAGGGGTATTCCGGCTTTATACATCTTATCCCCTATCCAAAGGATAGGGGATGAGATGTATGATCACAAGGGTCCCGCCGCTGGGGACCACCGCGATCTCAGGGCAGCCTGTACAGGTTGCTGCCTCAGAGATGGGGATGTGAGGTCATGGCCACGCCCCCTAGTGATATCACACCACACCCCCTCCATTCATGTCTATGGGAGGGGGCGTGATGAACATCACGCCCCCTCCCATAGACATGAATGGAGGGGGCGTGGCGTGATGTCACTAGGGGGCATGGCCATGATGTCATGTCCCTGCCTCGGAGGCAGCACCTGGAACCGAATGCCGGGTGGCTGCACCAAAATCGCGGTGGTCCCCAGCGGCGGGACCCCTGTGATCATATATCTTATCCCCTATCCTTTGTATAAGGGATAAGATGTATAAAGCCGAAATACCCCTTTACTGAAGGGGTGAAACTTTAAGGAAGGGCCGACATACTGTTTGCTCTTCTGTACAGTGAACAGGGCCAAGATGTAATGCCTGAACATAAGGCTTTATTATTCTGCACAGAGAATCCCATTTGTTAATGTATTTTTCTCAGAAGAGTCCAAGTTTTCTCATCAGAACCCTGTTCCAATTTATTTTTAACCCAAACCTGAGGGGATTTTGGTTCTAGGCTTTATGCTTAAGATATGTCACTTATAGGATTACCGTGAGATCTGCAGATAAGGGTTGACATAAACTTGGCCACTTTTTAAAGTGTTCCTCACACTGAGGGCTCAATTATCTCATTTTTAAAACATTACATTTTTTGATCTTTGCCAAATGGTTTTCCAAATAGGTGCGTAGAGCGGGGATCCTGGAACAGCTGGAAGACTGGATTTTCCCGAAGTATTATTTTTATATTTTTTCCCTTTGCAGCTGCAGTAAGGAAACTTTATTTCTATATTTTGTTATGGCAGACCCTTCTTTTACGGGAATTGGAAATGGATGCCCGCCATTGATGCCAGCTCACATGCAGACGATTTACATGCCAATGTTTTACTGCTAGAAAATTGCCAGCCACTTCCTAACCGTGCCCGCCTATCCACGTCAATCTGCCGTTCACATGAAACTCTTCTTCACTTCGGTCTTCGAAGTTCTCATTTGAATATGTGCCACTCTACCGCCAAGATCTGTACCCATGGTGGTTGCCAGTGGCTTCCACACCCGTAGAGGAAGCCCTCCAACTCATTGCGGCCTAAAATTACAGCTCTAGTAGATCAAGAGATTTTGACCCACGCACAGAAGGTGACTACTCTGGTGTCACAAAGACCATGGAAGAGGGATGTACTGCAACATAGTTTAGGGAAAAATCTATGCGCTCGAAACGCTTCAAGATGGACATGACGAGTTGAAGTGCTTGTATGTTTTGTCATGAGGATCTACAATGAAGCTGCTATTCTTCAAGTGCTGGACCATCTTTTTCTTTATTCATTGACTACTAAATATTGTAACACTCACGGTTCAGTAGACAGGAACACTTGTTGTAGTAGATCTGCTGGACCTGTGTGGCAGATGATACCAGGAAGCGGGACTAAGGTGCCGCTGGTTTTCACCAGAGCCCGCACAAAGCGGGATGGACTTGCAGCGGCAGGCGGCACCCAGGTCGCTACCTCTGGCACGACTCAACCACACAGGTGGCTGAAGAGGTTCGAGGCACAGGTAGGATACAGCAACTCGTGGTCAGGATAGCAGAAAGTCAGGGCAGGTGGCACAAGAGCGCAGTCAGGAACATAGCAGGAGGTCAGTAGGCAGGCGGCAAAGGAGCAAGGTCAGTTGACGGAACAATGAGGTCAGAAAATGGCAAGGCAACACACAGGAACACTTTCTCTCAGGCACTGGGGCAACAAAGATCCAGCAGGGGTATGTGGGAGGTGCAGAAACTTATAACAGTGTGCCAGTTGCGGACAGAGGTGAGTGACAAGCTGGGATTTGCATGTGGGCGCGTCCAGCGATGCGAATCCCAGCCCCGCCAGCTGGGGAAGAAAAGGGGACAATGTGATCACAGCCAGAGTGAGTGGCCAGAATGCAAGTTGTCACACATATTAACCTGACCTCCATCCAAGTACAGAATATCCATAAATAGGTTTCACGTCTCTTATGCGTCTCAAACTTCTTGTCCCCCTCGATGAAAACGAGCAAACAGATTGTCTGGCAAATCTTTTATAACATACAAGTGTCCCTTTAAATATCCCCATGGAACCACGTATGACCCCTGGACTTCTGGACTCTCCAGATCACCCACTAAATATGTCCCCCAGAGTGCTCCATATGCCTAAGTGCCTCAAAAGCACCCATCAGTTCTTCAGTCCTAAATGTTATATCCCAGTTGCTCCCAAGGTTCCAGCCAAAGATTCCTCCATAGCACTTTCTTTCCTGAGTACATCCATTGATCCCATCAGTGCTTCAGTCTTAGGCATATCAACATTGCCCACCATTGATGCCCCCCTAAGGTGCTTTCAACAGACACTCCATTAAAGTGTACCTGTACCCTCAACAAAAACATTTTATATCATGTAGATAATACCATTATATGTATATTTGTAATATACATTGGTTAAATATCGTGTATATTTTTGTCCCTGCAGCTATTGCCTTTGTGTCTCTATGAGGAGTCCAAATACAGGAAGTGAGGGTGGACAAGCAGGGCTCTGTGCACTGAGGACAAGCAGGGCTCTGTGCACAGGACAAGCAGGGCTCTATACACTGAGGACAAGCAGGGCTCTGTACACTGAGGACAAGCAGGGCTCTGTACACTGAGGACAAACAGGGCTCTGTGCACTGAGGACAAGCAGGGCTCTGTAAACTGAGGACAAGCAGGTTTATGTACACTGAGGACAAGCAGGGCTCTGTACACTGAGGAAAAGCAGGGCTCTGTACACTGAGGACAAGCAGGGCTCTGTACACTGAGGACAAGCAGGGCTCTGTACACTGAGGACAAGCAGGGCTCTGTACACTGAGGACAAGCAGGGCTCTGTACACTGAGGACAAACAGGGCTCTGTACACTGAAGACAAGCAGGGCTCTGTACACTGAGGACAAGCAGGGCTCTGTACACTGAAGACAAGCAGGGCTCTGTACACTGAAGACAAGCAGGGCTCTGTACACTGAAGACAAGCAGGGCTCTGTACACTGAAGACAAGCAGGGCTCTGTACACTGAAGACAAGCAGGGCTCTGTACACTGAAGACAAGCAGGGCTCTGTACACTGAAGACAAGCAGGGCTCTGTACACTGAGGACAAGCAGGGCTCTGTACACTGAGGACAAGCAGGGCTCTGTACACTGAGGACAAGCAGGGCTCTGTACACTGAGGACAAGCAGGGCTCTGTACACTGAGGACAAGCAGGGCTCTGTACACTGAGAACAAGCAGGGCTCTGTGCACTGAGGTCAAACAGGACTCTGTACACTGAGGTTCTGTGACACCCCCGGCTCACACATCAGGATGATTGACAGGCCAGGAGTCTGCACAGATCCCTGCTTCTCCTGCCCTCACTTCCTGTTTTTGGACTCTTCATAGAGACACACAGACAATAGTTATAGGGATAGCACTTTTTCACCCAAAAATTTACAAATATTTTAACCAATGTATATTACAAATATACATATAATTGTATTATCTACATTATACTGTATAAAAAGTTTTTGTTGACGACAGTTACACTTTAAAATCCACATTTACCCATACTATGTCTTCATCTTTCTGGTCAGGGACATTTTATTGTATGCAAACACCTCAACTGTGTGAAGACACTGTCAATGTCACATTGCAGTAAGGGGGCACTACCAGTGTGGAAGAACAGTGAATGGGGTACTACTATTGTGTAAGGCCGTCCGGGGTACACTGTTACTGGGTAGGGGCAGTAACAGGGTGCTATTATTGTGTAAGGGCAATAAGGGGGCACTATAACTGGTGTGAGGGCACTAGGGGAGCACTGTAAATATGCTCCCTTATTGCCCCTAGGGTGGCACCTTTTCTATGTGGAAACACCATTGCTGTGTAAAAAGCACTAAGGAGCAGTATTATTCTGTTGTGACAGTAAAGGGGCACTATTATTCTGTTGTGACAGTAAAGGGGCACTATTATTGTGTAAAGCAGTAAGGGGGCACTTTTATTGTTTTTTGTTGTCATCTGGGTCACTGTCTGCTTGGCATTGTTTCTTGTGGGAAAACTTTATGGAAACATTAGGAAAGTAGAAGGGTGGCACCATGGGAGGATTGTGTAGAGGGGGGGAATAGGTAGAGAGAGAACTGGAAAAGCAAGGAGTCAAAGAAGGCTGGGTTACCGACCCGAAGCACGTTCCATGTGAATAAATAATAGTGTTTCTTAAAGTTACCACGTCTACATAGTTCCTGGCAGTGCTGATAAAACCCTGAAAAGCAAAGTATTGTTGGTACTGAACTTATCTACAAAGAAGTCTGGGTGGCAAACTCTGCAGAGACAAAATTGTGGCTGGATGCAGTCATCATGGCGGTCTGGACTGGATGGAGAACAAATGGGAAAATAAACAACTCTGATCTGAGAAGACGCCCCCTGTAGTCACTGGATGTACCTACCTGCACTGTAATCACTTACACGGTCTGAATTTATAAACATAGAATACCCACTCAAACTTTGGATGTGTTTCCTTCCCCTGTTTTTAATCCCTTGCTACACTACTTGACTGCATTATTTTAGAAGGATATCCCAAAATATACTACTTATATAGAGGCCAATTTGTTTGATAATGGTGGTCTATGTATATGCATGCCACATATACTGGGAGATTTCCACATTCATATGGTAAATGGCCATGTGTTGTAAAACGGCCTAACATAATTTCGGGGTGACGTTACGTACAGTGTCGAGTGATTGGGAGATGAATAGATAGAAAGATAGATATGAGATAGATAGATATGAGATAGATAGATATGAGATAGATAGATATGAGATAGATAGATAGATATGAGAGAGATAGATATGAGATAGATAGATATGAGATAGATGGATATGAGATAGATAGATATGAGATAGATAGATATGAGATAGATGGATAGATAGATATGAGATAGATAGATAGATAGATAGATATGAGATAGATATGAGATAGATAGATAGATAGATAGATATGAGATAGATGGATAGATAGATATGAGATAGATAGATAGATATGAGATGTATAGATAGATAGATATGAGATAGATAGATAGGTAGATAGATAGATAGATAGATATAGATCAATGTAGGCAGCATTGATCTATATTTACTGCAGACCGGAGTACCGAGGTTCTAGGGCATGCACCGGACCATACTCTTCTCAAGAGGTGCCGTTTTCATTTGGATTGTATATAGATAGATAGATATGAGATAGATGTGAGATTGATAGATATGAGATAGATAGATAGATAGATAGATAGATATGGGATGGATAGATAGATATGAGATAGATGTGAGATAGATAGATATGAGATAGATAGATATGAGATAGATAGATATGGGATGGATAGATAGATAGATAGATATAAGATAGATAGATAGATATAAGATAGATAGATAGATAGATAGATAGATAGGTAGATAGATATGAGATAGATAGATAGATAGATATGAGATAGATAGATATGAGATAGATAGATAGATAAGAGATAGATAGATATGAGATAGATAGGTAGATGGATAGATAGATATGAGATAGATAGATATGAGATAGATAGATATATTGATAGATATGAGATAGATAGATATGAGATAGATATGAGATAGATAGATATATTGATAGATATGAGATAGATAGATAAATATGAGATAGATAGATATGAGATAGATGGATAGATAGATATGAGATAGATAGATAGATATGAGATAGATGGATAGATAGATATGAGATAGATGGATAGATAGATATGAGATAGATAGATAGGTAGATAGGTAGATGGATAGATAGATAGATATGAGATAGATAGATGGATAGATAGATAGATGGATTGCAAGATAACATCTGGAGAGCCGCACATTGTGGACACTGATATTGGGTACAGTAGGTTATACAGAAGCTGCACAGTCCGGCCCTAAGTCTCGGTCACTGTCTTATATGAGATAGATAGATATGAGATAGATAGATAGATAGATAGATGGATAGATGGATAGCAGGATAACATCTGGAGAGCCGCACATTGTGGACACTGATATTGGGTACAGTAGGTTATACAGAAGCTGCACAGTCCGGCCCTGAGTCTCGGTCACTGTCTTATATGAGATAGATAGATGGATAGATAGATAGATAGATAGATGGATAGATGGATAGATGGATAACATCTGGAGCTCCGCACATTGTGGACACTGATATTGGGTACAGTAGGTTATACAGAAGCTGCACAGTCCGGCCCTGAGTCTCGGTCACTGTCTTATATGAGATAGATAGATGGATAGATAGATGGATAGATAGATAGATAGATAGATGGATAGCAGGATAACATCTGGAGCTCCGCACATTGTGGACACTGATATTGGGTACAGTAGGTTATACAGAAGCTGCACAGTCCGGCCCTGAGTCTCGGTCACTGTCTTATATACCTACATAGGGGAAATGATTTATCAGGACAGTTTTCCCTTGTTGCCGCCTTAAAACACTTTTGTTGTTCTGGTTCTTTTTAATTCATGATTATATTATATGGGTGAAAAAAAGAAAAAAACAGAGGCTGTGTTTTTTCTCTCTATACGACGCCAATCATTTTAAACAAGTGTATTTATGTACCTGAAAGTCTAATGAAAAGGAACAAAACTTTGAAATCAAAAAGTCCTTTTCTTTTAGAAGTTAATATTTTCACGGAAGAGACGTCTCTCCAAGATGCCAGTCAGTTTGACAAGCAATTACCTGCTGATTTAATTGAAGGACCTTGTGAAGAGATGACAATAGAAGGAATTGAAATATCCAGAGAAAGTCTTGTTCAATCTCTGCAGGCGAGATAAGAATCCGGGATCTCACTTGGCGACTGTTCACGTAGCAGATCTTGGCGTTCGTAACGGGACATTGTAACAAATTGTTTGATCTACATGCACATATACAAATATCTATATATCTATATGTATTTCTCATATTTATTTTATATCTATAAGAGTTATCTTTCTGTATGTCTATCTGTCTCTCTCATATCTATCTATCTATCTCATATCTATCTATCTCATATCTATCTATCTATCTCATATCTATCTATCTATCTTATATCTATCTATCTTATATCTATCTCATATCTATCTATCTATCTTATATCTATCAATCTTATATCTATCTATCTTATATCTATCTCATATCTATCTATCTATCTCATATCTATCTATCTTATATCTATCTCATATCTATCTATCTCATATCTATCTATCTCATATCTATCTATCTATCTCATATCTATCTCATATCTATCTATCTCATATCTATCTATCTCATATCTATATCTATCTATCTCATATCTATATCTATCTATCTCATATCTATCTCATATCTATCTATCTCATATCTATTTATCTATCTCATATCTATCTATCTATCTATCTCATATCTATCTATCTATCTCATATCTATCTATCTATATATCTATCTCATATCTATATATCTCATATCTATCTATCTATCTCATATCTATCTATCTATCTATATATCTATCTCATATCTATCTATCTCATATCTATCTATCTATCTCATATCTATCTCATATCTATCTATCTCATATCTATCTATCTATCTCATATCTATCTATCTCATATCTATCTATCTATCTATCTCATATCTATATATCTCATATCTATCTATCTATCTCATATCTATCTATATATCTATCTCATATCTATCTATCTCATATCTATCTATCTATCTATCTCATATCTATCTCATATCTATCTATCTCATATCTATCTATCTCATATCTACCTATCTATCTATCTCATATCTATCTATCTATATATCTATCTCATATCTATCTCATATCTATCTCATATCTATCTATCTATCTATCTATCTCATATCTATCTATCTCATATCTATCTATCTATCTCATATCTATCTATCTCATATCTATCTATCTCATATCTATCTATCTATCTCATATCTATCTCATATCTATCTATCTATCTATATATCTATCTCATATCTATCTATCTATCTCATATCTATCTATCTATCTCATATCTATCTATCTATCTCATATCTATCTATCTCATATCTATCTATCTCATATCTATCTATCTATCTCATATCTATCTCATATCTATCTATCTATCTAGACAAAGAATAAGTCAGCCAGCACTTTAGTTGATACCAAACTATTATATGGACCTGGCCTACAGGTGCACGCTACTAGGCTAGATATACAGCAACAGAAGAATGCAGCAGTACACTGCCAGCACAAGGATATAGGTGAAACATGAATATGCAGATAAAACATGGAGAGCTATACAGCTATGGTGTAATAGATGCAAATGTGAAACTATGAAATAGTGAGGCACTTGGCTCGCAAATTTGTCTCCGCCGGCGGTCAAATAGCTTGGACCGTCCCACCGCGATAAGGTGGCCTCATTGGGACGGACCCTACACTGTGAATATGCCTCTGTGTGAACAGTTCAGTAAGCATGGCAGGGTCTGGAACATCCAAGACACCTTATATATACACCTGATAGAGGTGGGTGGGGTGCAAGGCCAACATGGAGGTATATTCACATTGTAGGGTCCGTCCCAATGAGGCCACCTTATCGCGATGGGACGGTCCAAGCTATTTGACCGCCAGCGGAGACAAATTTGCGAGCTAAGTGCCTCACTATCTCATAGTTTCACATTTGCATCTATTACACCATAGCTGTATAGCTCTCCATGTTTTAATCTATCTTATATCTATCTATCTCATATCTATCTATCTCATATCTATCTATCTATCTATCTATCTCATATCTATCTATCTATCTCATATCTATCTATCTCATATCTATCTATCTCATATCTATCTATCTATCTCATATCTATCTATCTCATATCTATCTATCTATCTATCTATCTCATATCTATCTATTTCATATCTATCTATCTATCTCATATCTATCTATCTATCTATCTATCTCATATCTATCTATCTCATATCTATCTATCTATCTATCTCATATCTATCTATTTCATATCTATCTATCTCTCTCATATCTATCCATCTATCTGTAGTTAGTTTAATAATTCCATACCATATGTACTCTTCCATGTCTAGAACCCTGCAGAACCACAGAACTATATTAATAAATGTGGCCTCATGACTAAGGTATGTCACATGTGGTGCAGCCAGATGTTTCCATTCTGGTAGAAGTTTTTTTGGAACATGTCACCAGAAACAAGAAGAATCAGGTTGTCTGCCCTGACCAAGTTATTACGGCATTGTTGAATCATAGAAGAATCTGGTGTTTTCTTGTTTTGCACTTGTTCAACTTCTTCTTTCTCCCCGTATCCCACCTCTGCTCCATAACTTGTGGTTTCTGCTCTAGTCTTCATTTCGTTCTCCATCAGGTCTTTTTCTTTTTTTAAATCGGGGTCACGACTAGCTCAGCATGTATATATTGATTCTGCCATAATAAGGGGGTTATGGAGCATACCAGAATATTATTGTCCCCCATCACTGCTGTCCTGATGGTGCCCGCTCTCCTCTGCTTTTGGGTATGCCCATCACTACCAAGAGAGGTGACCCACCTTGGCCAATGTGGTTGGTCACCCTTCTCACTGTCTTCTATTTATTGTTTTATACTAAATGGATAAAGATGTTTTTGGTGACTGAAGAGGTTTAGAGAGCCTACATGCCATACATTCACAGCCTAGATTGGGTGAGGGGGCATGGCGCAGGCTTTGAAGCTGAGCCCACACCATAACCGATTGGTATCGGCTGCTACCTGCGTCCGCCGATAATAACCGACATCGAAGATCGTTCCTATGTTGGTCATTCACAGGCTTAAAGGGATTATCCAGGAATAGAAAAACACAGCTAATTTCTTTCAAAAACAGTTCTACGTCTGTCTCCAGGTTGGGTGTGGTTTTACAACATGGCTCCATTCACTTCAATAGAACTGAGCTGCAGAACCACACCCAACCTGGAGACAGACGGGTAGCGGTTTTTAAAAGAAAGTAACTCTGTTTTTCGATTCCTGGATAGCCCCTTTAAATGCCCCGATTAATATCGATCTCGGCCTCTACACAGTATATAGATGTGCCGCTGGTAGTATAGCGGGACCAATCGGTACCATGCAATTACATCAGTTGTCATTGCTAGGCCTCGCCGCCTGCCGTGACTTATCTGCTGATTCAGCCTTTCTAGCAGAGCACTAATGACATACATATACAATGCAATGAATGATTTGTATAAGCAATCTAATGGCTGCTTATACACGTCCACTAGGGAGGCTAAAAACATTGCCTGGAGTGGTGGCAGTAGTTGTCCCGGTAGACCAGAAAGGATGAGACAAACAAGACCTAAACAGAAGATGGGTCAGTGGTCCAAACCAAGAAGTCAAACTCCAAAAAAAGTAAAAGTTCCAACTGTTTTCAGCAAACTCTACAGTTGTGGACATTCAATTATTCCATACCTCCCTATCGCTCTTGGGAAGAGTGGCGGTAGGACAAGCATTACTGAGGAGCCCTCACCCTGGCGTCAAGAATATCAAGGGTTAACCAGACACCCTTTAGTCACCGCACAGCTACACTCCCCATATACCCTACTCCCCCAGGCTATCACACATCTGCCCCATGAGGAGGAGGTTTGCTACAGAGTGTCACCCCAGTAGTAAGGTGGGCCGTGTCAAAGGGTGGAGCCAATAGGCGCGATCAAGGGGCGGCAAAATTAGCTTTTGCCTAGGGTGGCAAATATGATTATGGTCAGTAAGCGGCAACCCCTCCAGCATTTTAAGGGGAAAGTTTATCGTGCCTAGGTGAATACCCTGGTGGGTGTTCTGACAATCTTAGATTATGGACTTAAAGTAAAGCAAAATCCAGCTTGACCCTGTTGGAGAAGTGGTCTTGTCTTCATGCTGGAACTATTCTTGGTGCTTGTTCACGGTTTTACATCGGAGTGCTCGGATACAACGTCCCTGGTTCATTTTGCTCTGTGTTTCCTTAGCTCCTTCTTCCTGCTATTTTCTTTTGTTCGCTTTTTTTGTGTCTTCTTTACCTTTCATCTTCTTTTCGCCATAGCTTAAGGTTTACTGCCTGTTCCCATCAGATCCATCCTTCCTTCCTCCTTGCTGTGGATATAGGAGGTTTCACTTATCCCTTGTTCCTTTTGGTGTCTTCCATGATGGTTCCCTTTCTATAAATGAGTCATTTTCATAGTCGTTTCCATGTTGTGCGTTTTAACTCTTGGAACTTTGCAATGGAAATTCTCTCTTGTCCTATTACAGGGTTCTGATTTAGGGTGCATGCACACCACCGTTTTCACTCTACGGGTGCCGGATCCGGCTGGGGGAGGGGAAAACCGCGTGCTCCTGTACCCCTGCCGGACCGACGTCCTAATCTATTGACTTTAATGAGCCGACCGGAGTCACAATTTTACTCCAGTATGCTCATTTTTGACCCGTATCCGGTTTTCTGACCGGACCTCAAAACTACGTTTTGAGGTCCGGCCAGAAAACCGGATACGGGTCAAAAATGAGCCTACCGGAGTAAAAAGGTGACTCCGTCGGCTCATGAAAGTCAATGGATTAGGGCGTCGGTCCGGCTGGGGTAAGGGAGAACACGATTTTCCCCTCCCCCAGCCGGATCCGGCAGCCATAGAGTGAAAACGTGGTGTGCATGCACCCATCAGTTTGGTAGGTCTGAAAATCCTGTACTGTACAGACATTGTCACCATTCACATAGAATTGTCTCCCATTGGGCTCATTCACTAATTCCCCAAAACAACCCAGCTATGAAACAACGCTGATGGGTTACTCTACTGCAGAGCCAGGCTTTACCTTGAGCAGTAAGCTTTCCTAAATTCTAACAATGGCACCCATTACTCAGATATCCCCAGGACTTATGGTAGGGCACAATAGTAAGAACAATCATGAGTGACAAAGGAAATTCATATAAGTTTGTATGAAATGTCAGGATTAAAAACGAATGGCAACCTACCGTTAGACGTCAGTGACCAATGGGAGTAATAAGTCTTGTGGCTCAGGTAAAGTGCAAACAACAAATGCACAACAGGACAAGACAAACTGAAGAGAATATCTGCAAACAAAAAAAACAGAAAACCCAATATATCAGAGAAACTTCCAAAATCACATAATAAAATGCACAGAAATATACGTTTCTGCATAACATCAAAACAGCTGGAGATAATAAGATAATACTTGGTCACATGTTATTTATATGTTAAAAAATATAATATATATATATAAAATAGTTAAATTAACCCCTAACCTGCCCCCATATGTGAAGGATGGGGTTTTTGTTTCAAGTCCCATGCAAGTATATAGGACTTCTGGTGCCTTACTCCTGCTTCTCCTGGTGAACACGTCATTCCGGCTGGTAAGCCACACCCTCCCTGCATGCCATGTCTCATCTCACAAAGACACGCCCACCTTTTAAGCCACACCCCTTTTATTTTCAGCTTACAATATCTTGTCCATAACGCAGCCCCACTTGAGGACGGGATATGAGGACGGGATATGAGGACGGGATATAAGGACGGGATATAAGGACGGGATATAAGGACGGGATATAAGGACGGGATATGAGGACGATATGTGGGGACGGGATATGAGGCGGGATATGGGGAAGGGATATGGGGACGATATATGGGGACGGGATATGAGGCGGGATATGGGGACGGGATATGGGATCGGGACATGAAGGACGGGACATGAAGGATGGGATATAGGGATACGATATGGGGACCGGATATGGGGTCGAGATATGAGAACAAAATATGAGGACAGGATATGAGGTCGGAATATGAGGAGGGAATTTGGGATTGGGATATGGGTAGTGATGAACTGCAGGGGCCATTTTCGAATTCGCGATATTTCGCGAATATATAGATGAATATTCGTCCTATGTTCAGGAAATTCGCATATTGCACATGCGCAAATATATCTTTCACCCAAAAGAAGGGAGGGATCAGTGTCCAGTCTGGAAGTGCCGATATTCGCATCAATTTGCAAAATTTGCATAAAATTTGCATAAAAATTTGCTTTGTAAAAAAAAAAAAAAAAGACTATTCATCATTACGAATATATATCACTATATTCTAAATTTTCACGAAATCGCAAAGTGCCAATATTCGCGGTAAAGATTCACATTTCGAATATTCGCGCTCAACACTAGATATGGGGTCAGGATTTAGGGATGGGATATGAGGACAAAAGCTTCCTCCTTTGTTGCTTTTCCTCCCCCACAAGGATAAGGTAGGGAAAACCGGGCAGTGCTGGGTACTCCGCTAGTCACATAATAAAATGCACATAAACAGGACAAGACAACTGGGCACGCCAAACTTTTGAAAAGCTGTCGGTTCCCCCGAACCGTCAATTAAATAATTAAGTTGTGCTGCACACCGCAACTTAAAACATTTTACCCGAATCACACCAAGCCTTGCGGGCCGGCCTGTCATTCAGGATCGCAGCAGGTCTCAGGAGTGACACCCACTGCGATGTACAACTTTTGACATGCCTGATTGACATGTCAAAAGTTGTTTTAAAGGGGTTATCCAGGAAAAAACTTTTTTTATATATATATATATATATATATATATATATATATATATATCTCAACTGGCTCCAGAAATTAAACAGATTTACTTCTATTAAAAAATCTTAATCCTTTCAGTACTTATGAGCTTCTGAAGTTAAGGTTGTTCTTTTCTGTCTAAGTCCTCTCTGATGACACCTGTCTCGGGAAACGCCCAGTTTAGAAGAGGTTTGCTATGGGGATTTGCTTCTAAACTGGGCGTTTCCCGAGACACGTGTCATCAGAGAGCACTTAGAGAGAGAAAAAAGAACAACCTTAACTTCAGAAGGTCATAAGTACTGAAAGGATTAAGATTTTCTAATAGAAGTAATTTACAAATCTGTTTAACTTTCTGGAGCCAGTTGATATATATAAAAAAGTTTTTTCCTGGAATACCCCTTTAATTTCAGTAGCCCTGAATCCTTGCTGGGCTGAGATCATAGCGCTCAGCCTAGCAAGGTGTTTAAGCATGAGCTGTGCTCGCAGCTGTCTAGCTGAAGGCACAGTTCAGATCCCCGAACCCCCCAGGGGCTCGGCTTGCTTAAAGGGGTTATCCAGGAATAGAAAAACAGAGCTACATTCTTTTAAAAACAGCTTCATATCTGTCTCCAGGTCGGGTGTGGTTCTTCTGCTTAGTTCCATTGAAGTGAATGGAGCCAAGTTGTAAAACCACACCCAACCTGGAGACAGACATGGAGCTGTTTTTGAAAGAAATTAGCTGTGTTTTTCTATTCCTGGATAACCCCTTTAACTCTAATCACAAGCAACTGAGACTGGTAGCTAGACCCTTAATAAAAGGGTACTCTGCTGCTCAGCGTTTTGAACAAACTGTTCCGAACGCTGGAGCCGGTGCCGGGAGCTTGTGAGGTCATAGCCCCGCCCCCTCATGACATCACACCCCACCCCCTCAATGCAAGTCTATGGGAGGGGGCGTGACAGCTGTCACGCCCCCTCCCATAGACTTGCATTGAGGAGGCGTGACATTACGTCATGAGGGGGCGGGGCTATGACGTCACAAACTCCAGCTTTTTGAACAGTTTGTTCCAAACGCTGAGCAGCGGAGTACCCCTTTAAATAGACTTAGTTATCAACTATAACCAGGCACAACAAAAACCCAGCATGAACCAAACTAACCTAGGCAAAACTAAAAACTGGTGTGGACCATTACCCCTGCAAAAACTAACCCCGATGCCAGGGTTTATCTAAACATTAAAAGGCAGGGGAAGATGACATGGAGGGACCATGCATTTCCTCATATTTTAGGCAGAATAAGACTTTTTTCTCCAAAGTCATAGGATCACCTGACCGCGAGGTCATCAATACAACTCCCCAAGTGTGTGATGCTGTTCCTGATCTATAGAGAACAAAGAACACTTGTAT
The DNA here is from genome assembly GCF_029499605.1 of Hyla sarda. Taxonomy (NCBI): domain Eukaryota; kingdom Metazoa; phylum Chordata; class Amphibia; order Anura; family Hylidae; genus Hyla; species Hyla sarda. The sequence goes on along the minus strand of NC_079201.1, from coordinate 19,134,885 downwards.
AATAATGGAAATGCTTGACTCTGATCATCTATTTCTGCAAAACTGTATAATATAGAGGCGCAGGAAGTTACAAATCTGGTAAGCACCCTCTGCAGCTAACTGAGCTATTGTATGGTTAAAGGGGTACTCCACTGGCCAGTATATGGAAGTAAATGTTCCGAACGCTGTTTTCACGCGCTGCGGGGGTCAGCCACGCCCCTCATTACATCACAACCACACCCCTTCAATGCAAGTCTATGGGAGGGGGTGTGATGGCCATCACGCCCCCTTCCATAGACTTGCACTGATGGGGCGTGGTTGTGATGTCATGAGGGGCGTGGCCGACCCCCGCAGTGTGAAAACAGCATTCAGAACCTTTACTTCCAAACCCTGGCCAGTGGAGTACCCCTTTAAAGTTAGTAAAAAGGATGGACTCTTTTTTTTCAACCTTACAAACTATGTAACTATGAACGTTCGAACAATAAACCTACAGACAGTACATTTTTATCAGTATTATCCTAATATATCGTGAATTAACTATAATATTAAATTGCCCATTGAAGTAGCCACAGCCTTCTAGAATATCTTTGGCGCTCATAGGTCTAAGATTTCACTTTGCAGAAACTCAGCAGGAAGCCAAGATTCCGGATTCCGAAGCAGAAAATGCTAATCTGCTAATCGTACACCACAGCAAAACATGAAAAAGATTGGACTGATACATTTAGCAAGAGTTATTTCAATGCCGGTTATATTATCTAACATATCGTGATCACTGATAGAAATTTCCATTAATAGGACTAGTAGACTTGTCAATTGTTTTGTTATTTTTTATTTAAAGTTGCAACTTCCTGTGAAGCATACAGCAGCTGATAAGTACTGGAAGGATAAAGATTTTCAAATAGAAGTCATTTACAATTCTGTTTAACTTTTTGGAACCAGTTGATTTAAAAAAATATGTTTTCCACTGGAGTACCCCTTTAATGTGACATTTTGTGACATATTTTACCAATTTAAACAATTGGTAAAATATCTGTCACAAAATGTCACATTAAAGGGGTACTCCAGTGGAATTTTTATATATTTTCTTTTAAATCAACTGGTTCCACAAAGTTAAACAGATTTGTAAATTACTTCTATTTGAAAATCTTTATCCTTCCAGTACTTATCAGCTGCTGTATGCTTCACAGGAAGTTGTATGGTTCTTTTCTGTCTGACCACAGTGCTCTCTGCTGACACCTCTGTCCGTGTCAGGAACTGTCCAGAGTAGAAGAAAATCCCCATAGCAAACCTCTCCTGCTCTGGACAGTTCCTGACATGGACAGAGGTGTCAGTAGAGAGCACTATGGTCAGACAGAAAAGAACTACACAACTTCCTCTGTAGTACACAGCAGCTGATAAGTACTGGAAGGATTTCGATTTTTTATAATAGAAGTCATTTACAAATGTGTTTAACTTTCTGTCACCAGTTGATAAAAAAAAAAATGTTTTTCACTTTAAACCCTTTAAATCTAGGGTGGTCTAGATTAACCTCTTAAGGACTTAGGGCGTACCTGTACGCCCTAAGCCCGGTCCCGGTGTGAAAAACGGGGTCACGCCGTGACCCCGCATCACACCGGGTCGGTCCCGGCTGCTAACGATAGCCGGGACCCTGGGCTAACAGCGTGCGACACCGATAGGGACCTATAGCACTGCAAAAAAAAAGTGAAAAAAAGTGAACAAAGGTCATTTAACCCCTTCCTTATTAAAAGTTTGAATCACCCCCCTTTTCCCATAAAAAAAAATGTGTAAATAAAAATAAAAATAAACATATGTGGTATCTCCGCGTGCGAAAATGTCGGAACTATAAAAATATATAGTTAATTAAATTGCACGGTCAATGGCGTGCGCGCAAAACAAATCCAAAGTTGAAAATAGTGTATTTTTGGTCACTTTTTATATAATGAAAAAATGAATAAAAAGCGATAAAAAAGTCCATTGAATACAAAAATGGTACCGGTAAAAACTTCAGAACACGGCGCAAAAAACGAGCCCTCATAACGGCCCGTACGCGGAAAAAAATAAAAAAGTTATAGGGGTTAGAAGATGAGAATTTTTAACGTATACATTTTCCTGCACGTAGTTATGATTTTTTCCCGAAGTACGACAATATCCATCCTATATAAGTAGGGTATCATTTTAACCGTATGGACCTACAGAATAAAGATAAGGTGTCATTTTTACCGAAAAATGCACTGCGTAGAAACGGAAGCCCCCAAAATTTACAATATGACATTTTTTCTTCAATTTTGTCGCACAATGATTTTTTTTCCCGTTTCGCCGTGGATTTTTTGGTAAAATGACTGATGTCACTGCAAAGTAGAATTGGTGGCGCAAAAAATAAGCCATAATATGGATTTTTAGGCGGAAAATTGAAAGGGTTATGATTTTTAGAAGGTGATGAGGAAAAAATGAAAATGCAAAAACGGAAAAACGCTGAGGGTAGCTCCCACCGTCCTATTTTTAGCGCCCCACGCTACCTTGTCAACCGGTCCGGAGGAGCAGTCCGAGATGGGAGCCGAATAATCAGTGGCTATGCGGTGAGTGCAGGGCGTCTGTTTTTTTCTTCAGTTTTCACTTTTTTATTTGTTTATTATATATATCGTATTTTTCGTCCTATAAGACGCACCCAATTTATAGGTGCAAAATCTAAAAAAAGAAAGATTTTGAACCCAATAGTGGTCTTCAATCTGCGGACCTCCAGATGTTGCAAAACTACAACTCCCAGCCAACGGCTGTCCGGGCATGCTGGGAGTTGTAGTTTTGCAACATCTGGAGGTCCGCAGATTGAAGACCACTGCATAGGAGGTAATACTCACGTGTCCCCGCCGCTCTGGACCCGTCACCGCTGCCCTGGATGTCGCTCCATCGCTGTCGCCGTGTCCCCGTCGCTCCGGAACGTCTCTGCTGCCGGCCGGGTATCCTCGCTCTCCGTCGCCGCCATCACGTCGTAACGCACGACGTGATGACGAGGAAGGAAAGTGCCGGCCATACAGGGGATCCCTGAACGGAGAAGACACCGAGGAGGCAGGTAAGGTCCCTCCCGGTTTAATGTAAGCACTAACCCAGCTATTCAGTCGGGCTGTTCGGGACCGCCGCGGTGAAATCGCGGCGGTCCCGAACAGCCCGACTGAACAGCCGGGTTAGTGTCACTTTCGCTTCAGACGCGGCGGTCAGCTTTGATCGCTGCGTCTGAAGGGTTAATACAGGGCATCACCGCGATCGGTGATGTCCTGTATTAGCCGCGGGTCCCGGCCGTTGACGGCCGCAGGGACCACCGCGATAGGGGTGTATTCGCCGTATAAGACGCACCGATTTTCCCCCCCAGTTTTGGAGAAGAAAAAGTGCGTCTTATACGGTGAAAAATACGGTACTTTTTTTTTGCAAAATCAAAAATTACGTCGATATATTCACTCTTTGGAAACAAGGTCGCAAACGTGAATTTTAGAATAAAGAACAAATGTATATGAATGAAACTGAATGAAAATTTAGGGAAGGGGGGGATGGAATTTTGTAGAAGTAAAGCTTAGGAACAATAGAGAAATGAGGGCATCCGACGGACGTCCCAGTTGTATACAATAAAGAGAGGGAAGGTGGTGGAAATAGGCTCTAGAGATTACATCTTCCAGCTGGTGAAAAGGCCAAAGCCCATGACCCTTGGATGAAGCTTAATGCGTTGACCAACAGAACACAGGCCGATGGGGTTTATCTCTCCTCTGCACATGGGCCTCTAAGTCCTCACTCATTCATCACCAGGACGTCTTGCAGGAAGCAGTGTGGGTATGTCTTGCTTCTTAAGGTTCAAAGGTGACTTACAAGAACCCCAGGACAAGTCAGGAAGCCAGGGGGCAAGATTGCTTTGGCAGACCAACGCCTCTGGAATGGCAGAGGAAAGTGAGCGGATTTGTTGTGTTTGTTTGGAAGCTTTGGCCTTGGAGGGGTTTGTCAATGTTTGTGTTCATATGACTCTATGTGTCTTCCTGCGCCTCGACAGTACACGGAGAAATGCACATGGCAAGTCCTGATCACGATCTGGAAACATCTGGAATTTCACATGTTTGTATCTCCAGGGAGATTCCTTTTGTTTCTCGTCCTTGCCAATAAATCCAGTCCATCTCGATGAGCAGGGAGCAGGAAACATATCACCGAGGTTAAGTGTTCCCTTCATCTGAGCCCCCGATTATGAGCTGCCAGGGATTGTTGGAGAGAAAATCACAAACTAACAAACTTCAACTGTCTCTACAACTTCTCCGGCAGTGAAAATTTCACTTTTCTAGTAACCCAAGGGCTGCCGGCCCCTAATGCATAGCAGATAATCAGATATCAAAAACTCATTGTTCTTTCGAATGTAGAGATTGGAAAGAAATCCCATTGTCGTAGAAGAAATAGATGAGTATTCCTTAAAGGGGTATTCTGCCCCTAGCCATCTTATCCCCTATCCAATGGATAGGGAATAAGATACCTGATAGTGGGGGGTCCAGCCACTGGGACAGGGCGGGGGCGGCACAGCATTGTTCTGAACATGGAAGCTTGGAGCATCCATGTTCGTGACGCCATTCAACATACATAGCTGTCATGCCTCCTCCCATAGACATGCTCCCCCACCTGTCCGTGCTCCCCAGCCTCTTGTCCGCACCCGTCTACCCTGCTCCCTATTGTGTCATGATCTCCATGTCATGGATAAAGACCTTTCTAGATGATTTCGGGTTGAGTTCTCCAATTCTTTCGATATCTCTTTGAAGACTATATCAATGAATGGAGTGAGCTTGACAGCTGTGGTCACCGGTCATCCTGCACAAAGCGGAGTTCGCTTTGTGCACCAGATGACTGGGATGCTGTGCCGAAAATCTCGTGGGACCCATGTGATCAGACACGTTATCCCCTATCCTTCGGGTCCTCATAAACATTAGTTGGTTGGTTTTGCCAAGTTTGGAGGGTACAACCAAGAACCATTATGCATGGCCAGCTTTACTCTGCTAGATCAAGAGACATGATAAGTCGCAAGGTAAGTCCCAAGGAGACAAAGATTGATCAACGTGATGTCTAAGGCTGAGTCTGGTCAAACTATGGGAGCTGAGCAGAGAAAAAAATACTGCACTCAATTCCTGTGGATACTTTACAGAAACCTGACAGACCCCAGTCAAAGTCAATAGGATATGGCGATGTCGGTTTTGCTCTGACACGTTTAGGGCCTGTTCCACACAAAAAATAAGCTGTGTGTATCCTGAATGGGTCGGAGCACAATGCTGATGTAAACCTAAGCTTAAAGGGGTGCCCTGCTGCTTGACATGTTATCCCCTATCTAAAGGATACATAGCCGGCCCCCGTGATCTCTGTGTGACACCAAAGTCATATTGCAACATGACTGGCAAACACAGCTGCCACGCCTTCTCCATTCATGTCTATGGGAGGAGGCGTGACGGTGGTGTTCTGCCGCCCCACCCCCTCCCATAGACATGAATGAAGGGGGCGTGGTGTGACATCACGATCATGGAAGCCAAAGGCTTCTGTGACCATGACGCCTCAGCGCCGGACTGGAGATCACGGGATAAGAAATAACATGTCTAGGGGCGGAGTACTCCTTTAAGCTGTAGCAGTTTGGGGTTTAAGGGATCATCCCAAGATCAAATGATATCCCCTATCTACATGAGAGCTGATCTTAAGATGATAGGTGGGGGGCCAATCGCTGGGATTCACATCAATACCAAGAACAGATCAGTTTCTCACCAAGTAACCCGCACCCCAGTAATCCGCTGCACAGAGCAAACGCCCACAGCTGTGTACTTCTGATCCACAGTCATCACGTCCCCTCCCATAGACATGAATGGAGGGGAGTGCCGTGACGCCGGGGTGCCATCTACCCGATCAGACATCCTATACCCTATTCCTTGGATAGGGGATAGGATGTCTAGGGGTGGAGTATCCCTATGTAAGGAATTGTCTAATAAATGGACACAACAAGGGGTATGAAGGACAAATGATGGCAGAGCCATCATGGGACTGTTGCTTTACTGAACTCATAGATCACCCCGACCTGTCACCCCTGTCCTTGTTTAAGGCAGGAATACACAGATTTTAGTATTGTATATTTGTATTTTATATACTTACGCGTTACATCGCCTAGCCCTGGGCCATGTCTAGTAAGTGGGTCACTAGTTTATGGTGTGGCCTATAACTTGCTAGGTGTCGTTTGGAGACTATAGTTATGTCATTTTATAAGCCGTTGTGTCACCATGTTGATTTTAAGTTCCATTCCCACAGTTCTTTTAATTTTTGCCTCAGCCTTAAAAAATGGCCCCAAAACGGACAAAAAAAATGGAACAATTAGTTTTTCAATAGTTTTTACCGTTTATAGTTAATTTTTGGTGCTTTTTTTAGACCCTTACACAAAAACAAAACAAAAAATTACTTAAAATACTGTGAATATAGCCTTAGGGTACGTTCACACGAGTGGATCCCCAGTGCGTATTTCGCTGCGGATCCGCCGCTGAAGGACCGCTGTATGCTGCCTTTACAGTTGCCTGCTCGGAACGGCAATACGCCTCTACAAGCAGACACACTGAAGCGATGTGCGAGTCACTGCGCATGCGCGGTGTACTCGCACACATCGCGGCCGCTCCCCCTGCTCTATGAGCTAGGCCGAGAGCTGCCGTGATGTGCGAGTCACTGCGCATGCGCGGTGTACTCTCACACATCGCGGCCGCTCCCCCTGCTCTATGAGCTAGGCCGAGAGCTGCCGTGATGTGTGAGTATACTGCGCATGCGCGAGGCGAATTGCAGTGTGTCTGCTTGTAGCGGCTTATTGCTGCTCCGAGCAGGCACCTGTAAAGGCAGCATACAGAGGTCCTTCAGCGGTGGGTTTGCAGGATAATACGCGCTGTGGATCCGCTTATGTGAACGTACCCTGGACAAGGAGAAGTCCAGCCGGCCATATTTTTTTCAGCTACTCTCTGTTCAAGTCAGGAACTTCTCCATGAACCTGCACCTTCTGGGACAGGAGGCAAATGCCTTCTATATACCTCAGGTGCCCATGATCTCTCAGGTAAAGGTTGACATTCAACCTGATTGATCCATATGTCTGAAGACTATTGGGTAGGCACCATAGACATGTTGGTGTATCATGTCATGTCTATGGTCAAAATTTGGTTCCAGAAATGGATCAACTGGTTTAACCTGATGTAATGGTAAGTCATAACATTCATGTGTTTTTACACAGCGCCGAAACCAGGTAATATGACAATACAGTGTTCCCTCAAGTTACAATATTAATTGGTTCCAGGACGACCATTGTATGTTGAAACCATTGTATGTTGAGACCAGAACTCTATGGAAACCTGGTACTTGGTTCTGAAGCCACCAAAATGTCATCCAAAAATAGGAGAAAGTGAGAATTAAAGAAAAATAAATAGATAACTAATATGGATAAAGCAAATCCTTACATATAAAAGTAAGAAAGATCTGCTGGGAGCTGTAATCACTGTCTATGTCAGTGTTTCCCAAGCATGGAGCCTCCAGCTGATGCAAAACTACAACTCCCAGCATGCCCGGACAGCCAAAGGCTGTCCGGGCATGCCGGGAGTTGTAGTTTTGCAACAGCTGGGGGCACCCTGCTTAGGAAACACTGGTCTATGTAGAGAACAGGAGCTTCTTCAGGGTCCTGTACAGTACACGCAATGTCCTAAAAAAGTAACATGGAGTCGCCTTATCCTGGTGTCCAAAGGAGCAGCTAACCCTGGTACAGGTAAAGAGTACAGAACATGTAATACCTCCCTGTACTGTAGGGGGCGCTACCAGACACCAGTCAGTGCATACACTTCAGTAATACAGGTAAAGAGTATAGAACATGTAATACCTCCCTGTACTGTAGGGGGCGCTACCAGACACCAGTCAGTGCATACACTTCAGTAATACAGGTAAAGAGTACAGAACATGTAATACCTCCCTGTACTTTAGGGGGCACTACCAGACACCAGTCAGTGCATACACTTCAGTAATACAGGTAAAGAGTACAGAACATGTAATACCTCCCTGTACTTTAGGGGGCACTACCAGACACCAGTCAGTGCATACACTTCAGTAATACAGGTAAAGAGTACAGAACATGTAATACCTCCCTGTACTGTAGGGGGCGCTACCAGACACCAGTCAGTGCATGCACTTCAGTAATACAGGTGTTTTACCAGTAAATTGCCCATTCCGATTGGTCAGTTCTTCCGGCCATTGTCACGTTTCACAGATCTGGACTGTCTGTAACATTGTATGTTGAGTCTGGTTTCAACTTACAATGGTCCAGAAAAGACCATTGTATGGTGAAACTATTGTATGTTGAGGCCATTGTAAGTTGAGGGATCACTGTATAATTTTTCCCTTTGGCGTTGTAATAAAAAGTTAGCGAACATCTCAAATGATGCAGAACAGTATGAGCTTTGTGTAAGTTTTTTTTATTTCTTTTGACCTTTAAAGGGGTACTCCGCTGGAAAACATTTTTTTCTTTTTATATCAACTAATGCCAGAAAGTTGAACAGATTTGAAAATGACTTCTATTTAAAAAGCTTAATCCTTCCAATACTTATCAGCTTGCTGTATGTTACAGGGAATTTGAATTTCCTTTCTGTCTGACCACAGTGCTCTCTGCTGACACCTCTGTCCATGTCTGGAACTGTCCAGAGCAGGAAAGGTTTGCTATGGGGATTTGCTTCTACTCTGGACAGTTTCTAAAATGGACAGATGTGTCAGTAGAGAGCAATGTGGTCAGACAGAAAGGAAATTCAAAAAGAAAAGAACTTCCTATGGAACATACAGCAGCTGATAAGTACTGGAAGGATTAAGATTTTTAAATAGAAGTCATTTACAAATCTGTTTAACTTTCTGGCACCAGTCGATTTTAAGAATAATTTTTTCCAATGGAGTACCCCCTTAAAGAATTCCAAAGTTCTTGGCACTGGAATAATTTAGTGTAGTATAAAGTACAGTGATCCCTCAACTTACAATTGCCTCAACATACAATAGTTTCAACATACAATGGTCTTTTCTGGACCATTCTAAGTTGAAACCAGACTCAACATACAATGTACAGACAGTCCAGATCTGCGAAACTTGTCACTGGCCGAGAGAACTGACCAATCAGAATGGGCAATTTACTGGTAAAACACCTGTATTACTGAAGTGTATGCACTGACTGGTGTCTGGTAGCCCCCCCTACAGTACAGGGAGGTATTACATGTTCTGTACTCTTTACCTGTATTACTGAAGTGTATGCACTGACTGGTGTCTGGTAGCCCCCCCTACAGTACAGGGAGGTATTACATGTTCTGTACTCTTTATCTGTATTACTGAAGTGCATGCACTGACTGGTGTCTGGTAGCGCCCCCTACAGTACAGGGAGGTATTACATTTTCTGTACTCTTTACCTGTATTACTGAAGTGCATGCACTGACTGGTGTCTGGTAGCGCCCCCTACAGTACAGGGAGGTATTACATGTTCTGTACTCTTTACCTGTATTACTGAAGTGTATGCAGTGACTGGTGTCTGGTAGCGCCCCCTACAGTACAGGGAGGTATTACATGTTCTGTACTCTTTACCTGTATTACTGAAGTGTATACAGTGACTGGTGTCTGGTAGCGCCACCTACATTACAGGGAGGTATTACATGTTCTGTACTCTTTACCTGAATTACTGAAGTGCATGCACTGACTGGTGTCTGGTAGCGCCCCCTACAGTACAGAGAGGTATTACATGTTCTGCACTACTCTTTACCTGTATTACTGAAGTGCATGCACTGACTGGTGTCTGATAGCGCCCCCTACAGTACAGAGAGGTATTACATGTTCTGTACTCTTTACCTGTATTACTGAAGTGTATGCACTAACTGGTGTCTGGTAGCGCCCCCTACAGTACAGGGAGGTACTACATGTTCTGTACTCTTTACCTGTATTACTGAAGTGTATGCACTGACTGGTGTCTGATAGCGCCCCCTACAGTACAGGGTGTACATGTACTGTACACTTTACCTGTACCAGGATTAGCTGCTCCTTTGGACACCAGGTGAGGGCGGCTCCATGCTACTTTTTTAGGACACTGTGTACTGTACAGGACCCCGAAGAAGCTCCTGTCCTATACATAGACCAATGTTTCCCAAGCAGGGTGCCCCCAGCTGTTGCAAAACTACAACTCCCAGCATGCTGGGAGTTGTAGTTTTGCAACAGCTGGAGGCTCCCTGCTTGGAAAACACTGAAATAGACAGTGATTACAGCTCCCAGCAAATCTTTATTACTTTTATATGTAAGGATTTGCTTTATCTATATTAGTTATCTACTTATTTTTCTTTAATTCTCACTTTTTCCTATTTTCGGATGACATTTTGGGGCTTTGGAACCAATTACCAGGTTTCCATAGAGTTCTAGTCTCAACATACAATGGTTTAAACATACAATGGTCGTCCCGGAACCAATTAATATTGTAACTTGAGGGACCACTGTACTTAGAACATATACATGGGTGCTGCCCATCCAGCAGCTCGTGGGGCCTAAGAGGCCCAACCATCTTGGATCATGAGATTTCTGAGGCCTCCAAAGACTCGGTTGTTCTAGGTTATAAATCCTTAGAAAGCACTGATTGATATGCATGCATAAACTAATGGAATTCAGCCTTGGGTTGGCACATGTCACATAGACAGCCCCATTGTCCTCTTCCCCCCGGCTTAATGAAGCCACAAATGAGGCTTCGGCCTTCTGTGGCTGATGAGAAAAATTTACAATTATTTGCACTAATCTAGACTTGACGCCCAGGCAGGAAAAGTACAAAGCTATAGCAGGAAAAGGAGACTTCGTGTTCCAAAAATATATGGAAAAAAAATTTTGATGCCCATGAGGTCCTCCTCAGTCTATTGGGTCTTTTTGCATAACCAATTCTCCAAGTAGTAGTGCATGTGTGATTATGAGTTTAAAGGGTTACTCCGGTGAAAGACTTTTTTATTTTTTATTTTCAATCAACTGGTGCCAGAAAGTTAAACAGATTTGTAAATGACTTCTATTAAAAAATCTTAATCCTTCCAGTACTTATTAGCTGAGGAAATTATTTTCTTTTTGGAACACAGAGCTCTCTGCTGACATCACGACCACAGTGCTCACTGCTGACACCTCTGTCTATTTTAAGAACTGTCCAGAGTAGGAGAAAATCCCCATAGACAACATATTCTGCTCTGGACAGTTCCTAAAATGGACAGAGATGTCAGCAGAGAGCTCTGTGTTCAGGATGTCAGCAGAGAGCTCTGCGTTCCAAAAAGAAAAGAATTTCCTCTGTAGTATTCAGCAGCTAATAAGTACTGGGAGGATTAAGATTTTTTAATAGAAGTAATTTACAAATCTGTTTAACTTTCTGGCTCCAGTTGATTTAAAAAAAAAAAAAAAAAAAAAAAGTTTGCATTATATTTTGCTTTTGTGGCACTGGCTATGCATGCAGTATATGGTTGTCTTATTTTTCTGTACAGTTTATTGTAGCATCTATGCAGCTTGGAGAATTCCGCCTCAAATTAAAGCCCATAGACTTCTATGGGATTCCGCACTCCCATGGGAGTGCGGAATCCCATAGAAGTCTATGGGCTTCAATTTGAGGTGGAATTCCGCAAGTTGAAATTCCGCCATGTGAATAGACCCTGAGGCAATGTTCACACGGTGGAATAGTCGCAAAGCTTGCTTAAGGGAATTGGGAAATTCGGCCAGAAACACAGAATTCGGCTGAAATTTAAGCCCCCATTGAGTTTAATGGGATTCTGCCCGCAATTCCGCAAACTTTAAAAGGTACGTTCCCATCTGGCGTATTTGCTGCTGCGTATTTAATTTTCCCATTGAAGTCAATGGGTAGGAAAATACGCAGCAGCAAATACACCAGGTGGGAATGCACCCTAAAGGTTTTTAATTTTTACGGAATGCAGAATTTCTGCAGCAGAATATCCACCACAGAAATTCCCTTGTGTGAGGCTGGGTTCACATCACGTTTTCTCCCATACGGGAGCGCATACGGCAGGGGGGGAGCCAAAACCTCGCGCTCCCGTATGCTTTCGTATGCGCTCCCGTATGTCATTCATTTCAATGAGCCGGCCGGAGTGAAACGTTTGGTCCGGTCGGCTCATTTTTGCGCCGTATGCGCTTTTACAACCGGACCTAAAACCGTGGTTGAACACAGTTTTAGGTCCGGGGAAAAAGCGCATACGGCGCAAAAATGAGCCGACCGGACCAAACGTTTCACTCCGGCCGGCTCATTGAAATGAATGACATACGGGAGCGCATACGAAAGCATACGGGAGCGCGAGGTTTTGGCTCCCCCCTGCCGTATGCGCTCCCGTATGGGAGAAAACGTGATGTGAACCCAGCCCTTAATGAGGCAGCAGAATTCCATTAAACATAATGAGGGAGATTTATCAAAATCTGCCCAGAGGAAAAGTTGCCCAGTTGCCCATAGCAACCAACCATTTTTAACAAGGCCTCTGCAAACTGAAAGAAGCGACCTGATTGGTTGCTATGGGCAACTTTTGCTTTGCACAGGTTTTGATAAATCTCCCCCCCCCCCCCCCATGGGCTTCAAATGTTGGCTGTGTGGTGTCCATGAACACGGTTCTGTACAGTCCTTAAGTCCCCTCAGGTAGAGTCCCTCAGGTCCCTAGGGCTCTCCTGCAGGGTTCCCCCATAAGTTATTATGGTATTATTGTTGTATATTAAGTATGTACATGAATTATAAGTATTGTACAGTGAATGTAAACTATATATAAAAGGTTATTAGGATATTTACCCTGTATAGGACCTTCCTAAGATCAGGTGATGCGTCATGTGATGTGTGATCACATGATATACCCAGAATTCCTTGGGCACAGGTAACCAGGCAACCAGCTACCAATGGGCTTTAGTCCAGCCCCCCTAATATATAAGGGTCTGTAGTCTCCACATAAGGTCTCTTTTCTCCTGGACCCATAAGAACCAGTTCTGTTCAAGTCCAGTCCAGAATATCTAGGCCCAAAGCCTATAACCTGCAGCCACATCTAATGTGTGAGTACAAGTCAGGCCTCTACTGTCCCTACCAAAGTGATAACAGTGGCCTCCATCATCAGTATAATAACTACAAGTCCAAGCAAGCCTGAGAGGTTCCCTGTTAGAGATGAGCGAACTTACAGTAAATTCGATTCGTCACGAACTTCTCGGCTCGGCAGTTGATGACTTTTCCTGCATAAATTAGTTCAGCTTTCCGGTGCTCCCGTGGGCTGGAAAAGGTGGATACAGTCCTAGGAGACTCTTTCCTAGGACTGTATCCACCTTTTCCAGCCCACCGGAGCATCTGAAAGCTGAACTAATTTATGCAGGAAAAGTCATCAACTGCCGAGCCGAGAAGTTCGTGACGAATCGAATTTACTGTAAGTTCGCTCATCTCTATTCCCTGTGTCCCGGTCACCTCTGTGGAAGTTGGCTATTAGTAAAGACTGTTTTCTGCCTCCTTCAGTAAAGTTCCAGTTGCATCAAAACTCTGCTTTGGACTCTCATTTAACCCCTTAAGGACTCAGCCCATTCGGGCCTTAAAGGGGGTACTCCGCCTCCAAAGGATAGGGGATAAGATGTCTGATCGCAGGGGTCCCGCCGCTGGGGACCCCCACAATATAGCATGCGGCACCCACCTGTTTCTGCTTCTAAAGCGCTGGAGGGTCTGGGTCCCGACCACCGGAACGGAAGTCTGTGACGTCACACCCCGTCCCCTCAATGCAAGTCTATGGGAGGGGGCGTGACTGTAGTCACGCCCCCTCCCATAGACTTGCATTAAGGGGACGGGGAGTGATGTCACATGGGGGCGGAGTCGTGACATCACGGCCCCTTCCATAGACTTGCATTGAGGGGACGGGGCGTGACATCACACGGGGGGCGGAGTCGTGACATCACGGACTTCCGTTCCGGTGGTCAAGACCCAGACCCTCCAGCGCTTCCGGAGCAGAAACAAGTGGGTGCCGCATGCTATATTGTGGGGGTCCTCAGCGGAGGGACCCCTGCGATCAGACATCTCATCCCCTATCCTTTGGATAGGGGATGAGATGTCTAGGGGCAGAGTTCCCCTTTAACCCCTTAACGACGCAGGACGTATATTTACGTCCTGCGCCGGCTCCCGCGATATGAAGCGGGATCGCGCCGCGATCCCGCATCATATCGCGTGGGTCCCGGCGCTAATCAACGGCCGGGACCCGCGGCTAATACCACACATCGCCGATCGCGGTCAAAGCTGACCGCCGCTTCTAAAGTGAAACTGAAAGTATCCCGGCTGCTCAGTCGGGCTGTTCGGGACAGCCGCGGTGAAATCGCGGCGTCCCGAACAGCTGATCGTACACCGGGAGGGCTCTTACCTGCCTCCTCGGTGTCCGATCGACGAATGACTGCTCCGTGCCTGAGATCCAGGCAGGAGCAGTCAAGCGCCGATAATGCTGATCACAGGCGTGTTAATACACGCCTGTGATCAGGATGAGAGATCAGTGTGTGCAGTGTTATAGGTCCCTATGGGATAACAATGATCAGTGTGTGCAGTGTTACAGGTCCCTTACAGGCAGTGTCCCTTACAGGCAGAATTTAAAAAAAAAAGTGTTAATAAAGGTCATTTAACCCCTTCCCTAATGAAAGTTTGAATCACCCCCCTTTTCCCATAAAAAAAATAAAACAGTGTAAAAAAATAAATAAATAAACATATGTGGTATCGCCGCGTGCGTAAATGTACGAACTATAAAAATATATCATTAATTAAACCGCACGGTCAATGGCGTACGCGCAAAAAAATTCCAAAGTCCAAAAAAGCGTATTTTGGTCACTTTTTATAACATTAAAAAATGAATAAAAAGTCAGATCAAAACAAAAATCATACCAATAAAAACTTCAGATCACGGCGCAAAAAATGAGTCCTCATAGCGCCCCGTACGTGGAAAAATAAAAAAGTTATAGGAGTCAGAAGATGACATTTTTAAACGTATAAATTTTCCTGCATGTAGTTATGATTTTTTACAGAAGTGCGACAAAATCAAACCTATATAAGTAGGGTATCATTTTAACCGTATGGACCTACAGAATAATGATAAGGTGTAATTTTTACCGAAATCTGCACTGCGTAGAAACGGAAGCCCCCAAAAGTTACAAAATGGCGTTTTTTTCTTCGATTTTGTCGCACAATGATTTTTTTTTCCGTTTCGCCGTGCATTTTTGGGTAAAATGACTAATGTCACTGCAAAGTAGAATTGGTGACGCAAAAAATAAGCCATAATATGGATTTTTAGGTGGAAAATTGAAAGGGTTATGATTTTTAAAAGGTAAGGAGGAAAAAACGAAAGTGCAAAAACGGAAAAACCCTGAGTCCTTAAGGGGTTAAGGACTCAGACAATTGTATTTTTCGTTTTTTTATTTTTTTTCCTCCTCGGCTTCAAAAAAAAAAATCAAACCTCTTTTATATTTTCATCCACAGACTAGTATGGGGCTTGTTTTTTGCGCGACCAGTTGTCCGTTGTAATGCCACCACTCACTTTACCATAAAATGTATGGCGCAACCAAAAAAAAATACTATTTGTGTAGGGAAATTAAAAAGAAAACCGCAGTTTTGCAAATTTTGGAAGGTTTGGTTTTCACGCCGTACAATTTATGGTAAAAATGACGTGTTCTTTATTCTTTGGATCAATACGATTAAAATGATACCCATGATAACATACTTTTCTACTACTGTTGCGCTTAAAAAAAATCGCAAACTGTTTAACCAAATTAGTACGTTTAAAATCCCCCTATTTGGAAGACCTATAACTTTTTAATTTTTCCGTATAAGCGGCGGGATGAGGGCTAATTTTTTGTGCCGTGATCTGTACTTTTTATTGATACCATATTTGCTTATATAAAACTTTTAATACTTTATTTTTATTATTATTATTTTTTTTTTTGGAATAAAATGTTATAAAAAAGCAGCTATTTTGGACTTTTTTTTTTTTTTTTTACATTCACGCCGTTCACCGTACGGTATAAATAACATTTTATTTTAATAGTTGGGATATTTACACATGTAGCAATACCAAATATGTATATAAAATATTTTTTTACACTTTTTGAGGGTGAAATAAGGAAAATGGGAAAATTTACATTTTCATTGGGGGAGGGTGTTTTTCACTTAATTTTTTTTTTACTTTTTAAAACTTTTTTTTTTACACTTTAATAGTCCCCATAGGGGACTATTTATAGCAATCATTCAATTGCTAATCCTGTTCAGTGCTATGTATAGGACATAGAACAGATCAGTATTATCGGTCATCTCCTGCTCTGGTCTGCTCGATCTCAGACCAGAGCAGGAGACGCCGGGAGCCGGACGGAGGAAGGTGAGGGGACCTCCGTGCGGCGTTATCAATGATCGGATCCCCGCAGCAGCGCTGCGGGCGATCCGATCATTCATTCAAATCACGCACTGCCGCAGATGCCGGGATCTGTATTGATCCCGGCACCTGAGGGGTTAATGGCGGACGCCTGCGATCAGCAGCCGGGATCAGCCGTGCATGACACGGGCATCGCTCCGATGCCCGCGGTTATGCACAGGACGTAAATGGGAAGGCAGCGAAGCCAGGTGAGGGGACCTCAGTCTGCCGTGCAGGATGATCGGTTCGCCGCGGCAGCGCTGCGGGCGATCCGATTATCCATTCAAAGTACCGCGATGCTGCAGATGTGTATTGATCACGGCATCTGAGGGGTTAATGACGGACATCCGCGTGATCACGGATGTCTGCCGTTACGGGCAAGTCCTTGGCTGCTTTCAGCAGCCGGGACCTGCCGCGCATGACGCGAGCATCGCTCCGATGCATAGGACGTAAATGTACGTCCTGGTGCGTTAAGTACCAGCTCACCAGGACGTACATTTACGTCCTGCGTCGTTAAGGGGTTGGTTGTCGGCAGTGCCCTACACCAAACAACCACATCCTGGCGTCACGAACACTAGGGGGTTAACAACATCTTGCCCCAAGGGTTAATACCATCACTCACTGCAACACCCCGTGGTCACCACAGCTGAATTTCTGGCCGAATTCCGCACGGAAATGCGACCGTGTGATCATAGCCTTATTGTTAGGGACACCGGGGGAGATTTATCAAAACCTGTCCAGAGGAAAAGTTTCTGAGTTGCCCATAGCAACCAATCAGATCGCTTCTTTCATTTTGCAGAGGCCTTTTCAAAAATGAAAGAAGCGATCTGATTGGTTGCTAAGGACTTTTCTGTGGATGAATAAAGGTGAAAGTGTAAATGAACATTGCTGTGTTTGGACTGCGATTTGTGCCGTGCCAACCCTCTGAGGATGTCAAACCCTACAAATCAGTTACCCCCCCAAATTTGTCACATATGGGGGTAGAGTGCTTTGGGCAAGAAAATGATTGCACCATAACCTGTACCAGTGTTTCCCAACCAGAGTGCCTCCAGCTGTTGCAAAACTACAACTCCTAGCATGCCCAGACAGCCAACGGCTGTCTGGGCATGCTGGGAGTTGTAGTTTTGCAACAGCTGGAGGCACCCCTGGTTGGAAAACACTGATCTATACCATATACTACTACATAGTCCAACATGCTGGGAGTTGTAGTTTTGCAACAGCTGGAGGCCCCCCTGGTTGGAAAACACTGATCTATACCATATACTACTACATAGTCCAACATGCTGGGAGTTGTAGTTTTCATTTGGGGGCAGCTGATGAGCCGCAGGCTGTATCAGGGCATGCTGGGAGTTGTAGTTAAACGCTAACTTCAACTCCTGAATTTAATTTAACCCCTTAATGACGCAGGGTATTTTCCGTTTATTCCATTTTCATTTTTTCCTCCTTACCTTCTAAAAATCATAACGCTTTACATTTTCCACCTAAAAATCCATATGATGGCTTATTTTTTGCGTCACCAATTCTACTTTGCAGTGACATTAGTCATTTTACCCAAAAATCCACGGCGAAACAGAAAAAAATCATTGTGCGACAAAATTGAAGAAAAAAAACGCCATTTTGTAACTTTTGGGGGCTTCCGTTTCTACGTAGTACATTTTTCGGTAAAAATGACACCGGATCTTTATTCTGTAGGTCCATACGGTTAAAATGATACCCTACTTATATAGCTTTGATTTTGTCGCACTTCTGAAAAAAATCATAACTACGTGCTGGAAAATGTATATGTTTAAAAATGTCATCTTCTGACCCCTGTAACTGTTTAAATTTTTCTGCGTACAGGGCGGTATGAGGGCTCATTTTTTTGCGCCGTGATCTGACGTTTTTATTGGTATCATTTTGTTTTGATTGGACTTTTTGATCAAATGACCAAAAATACGCTATTTTGGACTTTGGAATTTTTTTACAGGGAAAAGGGGGGTGATTCTGACTTATTATGGAAGGGGTTAAATGATCTTTATTAACACTTTATTTTCACTTTTTTTTTTGCAGTGTTATAAGTCCCATAAGGGGCTATAACACTGCACACACTGATCTTCTACACAGATCACTGCCAGGCAATAGCCGGGCATTGATCAGTGTTATCGCCGCTCGACTGCTCCTGTCTGGATCTCAGACACGGAGCAGTAATTGGCCGATCGGACAGCGAGGAGGCAGGTAGGGGCCCTCCAGCTGTTTAGCAAGCTAATCGCGATTTCATCACGGCGGTCCCGCACAGCTCCACTGAGTTAACCGGCAAAGTTTACTTTCACTTTAGATGCGACGATCAAAGTTGAAGGGTTAATACCGGGCATCACCGCGATCGGTGATGTCTGGCATTAGCTGCGGGTCCCGGCCGTTGATGGCCGCCGGGACCGACACGATATGACGCGGGGTCAGCACATGACCCCGCGTTCTATCGCGGGAGCCCGCTCATGACGTATGCATATGTCTTATAGCGGGAAGGGGTTAAAAAAGCAATCAAAAAGTCCCATCAAAACAGAAATGGTCCTGTTAAAAACTACCAATCGGGGTGCAAAAAACGAGCCCTCATACAGGCCCGTATATGTAGAAATAAAAAAGTTATAGGGGTCAGAAAAGCATATGTGTATCCTGTGATGTCACGCATATATAATTAATTATGCAAATAACCATGGCCTGTATTTTTTTTTTGACAGAAAGGTGGCAACCCTATGCAGGGAGCATGGACCTGATAGACAGACAGGTGGTCTGACCCAAGAGGACTGGTGACGGTACCTGCTGTAGTTTGATAATGGCGGATTGGGTTCAGCTGCTTGAGGTACTGGAGCAGCCACAAGTGTGTAAGGAAACCATGGAGGAGCCCGAGGTGGTTCAGGAGGATTCGTAGGCCCAACTGCAGAGGACACGGATAAAATGCTCCTGTGCAAAGTAAATAGTATACAACTGAAGGTTTGCACAATGCATTATGGGAGGCTACTAAACAAAAAAGACAGGTGTCCATGCCAAGTGGTTACTATACCGAAGGCCAAGGTGCTCGTCTATGTCCAGCATGAGGGTAACCATTTTGGGGTATAGGAGAAGGAAATGTTGGATGTCCTTTTGCCAAGTGCCCGAGTGTAAAGAAGTCACTTCTGCTGAGGCGCCATGATGTTGTTGCTAGGAGCAACCAACCTCGAGAGAAAGCGGAGTGAGCCATGGTGGAGGTGCAAGAGAGCGGATGTCTGCGCACCGGACTGTCCTCTGCTCAGGAGGCCGGAGAAGATGGAAGTGAAAACCTGAGGGGTGCTGGTGGGTGGAATCTCATTCTTGGTCAAGCAAGACTGTCTCCGAGACGTCTCAAGGGTCCATCCGGCCATACCAATGGTGAAGACCTGACCAGAGCCTGGTAAGAATCTTCTATTAAACTTAAAGGGGTACTCCACCCCTAGACATCTCATCCCTTATCTAAAGGATAAGATGTCTGATCGCTGGGGATCCCTCCCTCCAAACCTGTCCTGAGGAAAAGTTGCCCATAGCAACCAATCAGATCTCTTCTTTCATTTTGCAGCGGCCTTCTTAAAAATGAAAGTAGTGATCTGATTGGTTGCTATGGGCAACTCAGCAACTTTTCCTCAGGACAGGTTTTGATAAATCTCCCCCAAAAAAGTCTAATGAAGTAAATGATGATAATTGTGTGGCATACAATGTCTGGTGATAGGGTCCCTCAGCAGTGATAGATGTGATGTCACCAAGCAGTCATGTGATGTCACCAATGTCACCAAGCAGTCATGTGAGGTCACCCATGTTATGTCAGGTTTGCTGACTAATACGCATCTAACCCATGAAAATGTCACCCAACCTGTGCAGATGAATGAAGAATGTGGCACCGAGACATTTCAAGTTGAAGTTGGTGTCCTGGTTGATACAGTGCATTGCATGTGAAGCATGTTCTGTAGTTAAAGAGTATTCCAGGAAAAAACTTTATTTATTTCAATTTTTTTTATGTATATCAACTGGCTCCAGAAAGTTAAATTACTTCTATAAAAAAAAAAAAATCTTAATCCTTCCAGTACTTATCAGCTGCTGAAGTTGAGTTGTTGTTTTCTGTCTGGCAACAGTGCTCTCTGCTGACATCTCTGCTTGTCTCGGGAACTGCAGAGTAGATGTTTGCTATGGGGATTTGCTTCTACTCTGGACAGTTCCTGAGACACGTGTCATCAGAGAGCACTTAGACAGAAAAGAACAACTCAACTTGAGCAGCTCATGAGTACTGAAAGGATAAAAAAAATAAAAATAATAGAAGTAATTTAAAAATCTGTTTAACTTTCTGGAGCCAGTTGAGATATATACATATATATATATATTTATTTAATAAAAATAAAAAAAAGTTGTTTTCCTGGATAACCCCTTTAAAAGGTTAAGGTGGTTGCTAGTGGCAACCAGTGTCTGCTGCTTAAATGGTTAAAAAAAAATAAAAAAAAAATAAAAAGTGTGTGAGCCAATGGATGCCGGAGTGTACAATATACCAACAGTCGCCAACAAAGTTAAGTGAGAAATGATTGTGGCACAAAGCCATATGAATACTATGTTTACCCGTCTTACCCAGAGTGGTGCGGTGAAGAGGCCGGTGTTATGCCAACATAGTGAAACCCTGCAACAATTTTATCGCCTGCAATGTGCTGCAGGGATCGCCAGGAAATGTGAGTTTTGTATTCCCACGCCTAAACTATGGACTTCCAGTAAGAAAGCCATAAAGTGTCCATGTCACCATGTGGTTATCCATGACCGCTCAGCCTTCGTGTGGCTTCAGAGGTCTCTTAAAGGGGTACTCCGGTGGAATCAACTGGTGCAAGAAAGTAAAGCAGATTTGTAAATTTTACTCCTATTAAAAAAATCTTAATTCTTCCAGTATTTATTAGCTGCTGAATACTACAGAGGAAATTCTTTTCTTTTTGGAACACAGAGCTCTCTGCTGACATCACGAGCACAGTGCTCTCTGCTGACATCTCTGTCCATTTTAGGAACTGTCCGGAGCAGGAGAAAATCCCCATAGCAAACATATGCTGCTCTGGACAGTTCCTAAAATGGACAGAGGTGTCAGCAGAGAGCACTGTGGTCATGATGTCAGCAGAGAGCTCTGTGTTCCAAAAAGAAAAGAATTTCCTCTGTAGTATTCAGCAGCTAATAAGTACTGGAAGGATTAAGATTTTTTAATAGAAGTAATTTACAAATCTGTTTAACTTTCTGGCACCAGTTGATTTAAAGAAAAAGTTTTCCACCGGAGTACCCCTTTAAAGCAACAAGTCTTAGCTAAATTTCCATCCCGACAATAGGGTTAACTGTGGTACAGGATTGAGCTGTGCTGAGCTGGGTTGCATGTCACAAAGCCCATCAGTCATAATCCTTTCCTCACTCCCAGTAAAAGAAACAAGCGCACAATTAGTAGGGTCATAACAATGTCCTATAAAACATAAACAGCAGCCTCTGCTGCCACTCTCCGACACCCTCCAGCTGGGCGCTGTCATGTGCTAGGCGGAGCTGTCACAACGTCGCTGCACCTCCACCACTCGCTGCCTCTGCCAGAGTCATTAGTCCTGTCGAAGACTCAATTCCGGGAGATGGCTTACATCTGTTCCGCGCCGAAGTGGTGGGAGGCGAGCGGCGTTCATTAGGAATTATTTACACCAGTGACTGGGAAATGAACTGGAATGAATTCACCTGCCCACAGCGAAAAATGTTGTCTGCCTCAATTAATAGGTATAACTATATATGATACAAGGTCCCCAAGGATTTTTACTTCGCAAAGATACGCCACGAAATATGCGGCAGAAATTCAAGGAATATCCTTCCATTTTTGGAAACGTGTATTACCTGCACATTTTTTTGATTTTTTTTTTGCATCTGTACGCTTTAGTCTGATGCGTTTGTGGTGAACCACGGGGTGTGATGTGAGGTGTATGGGGCAGATGGAATTAACCCCTATATGTTCGTGACGCCAGGGCATGGTTTTTCCAATAACCACCCGAATGGTAGCACCGCTAGTCCTAGTTTAGGCAAGGCAAATAAGAGTCCAAGGCCAGGTTAGGGTTAACGGTAGCTTTACTGAGGTAGACAGATGGTACAGTCTGGTACAGGATCCCAGAGAGGTGACCAGTAACACAGGGGACCTCACAGCTTGCTGGGACTTGTAGTGACTTTGATAGACTTTAGCACAGCCACGGTGACTATAATAGACTTGACTGAAGGTAGTGACAGCAGACATAGATGAGTTGACTTACTGACTTGTGGCTGTAATTTAGGCTTGAGGCCTCCAGATGTGCTGGACACCGGCTCTGAGACGTCTGGACTGGACTTCACCTCAGCAGAAAGGGAATCACAAGAAAGAGATTGTAGTACCTCCCCCTCTTATGAAGGGGGGCGGAGCAAGGAGCCCATAGGTCAAGCTGCAGGTTAGCTGGTGCTCTCTGGGTAACAAACATGTGACCACATTATCATGTGACTAACTCAAGGTCCTTTATACATATAACACTATGGGGGAGACACTGCAGGAGGACACAGAGGGACTCAACCTGACAGGGCCCAAGTACTGTACTGGACCATATCCCGTACTGGGACATCACACGTTTTTGATGACCCAATGACGGACGCAACTTTCCTCTGTAATATGGATGTAAAAATAAATTTGTAACCCACTCATGTGACATGTCGCTTATCAAACTTCAAATCTGCAGTAACAGGAAAAAAAGCTGTGTGAACTATGGTATTAAGTTCCTTTTTTAAATCATTTCTAGCACTTTCACTCACATCAGGCCATTGAAATTATTTTGGATTTGACTCTGATTTCGATTCATCCTAAAACCCCATAGGCCATGTGCAGAACTCCTGACCCATAAAATATATAAAATGAAATGGTGATGCACGGCATGGTCATATATCTCCGTGCAGTAGTCTGGGATGTATTGCTCATCACTGTTTACTGCTGAGAAGCAGGGACTCCTATCCAAAATGACAGGACTCCTTTCTCTCTCTGTAGTTTCTGTGGCACCCCAAGGCACCATGGAAACTATGTACTGAGAAGGCCCGGTACTCTGGTAATGCACAAAATTCCCACTTAGCTCCTTTGGGTAAGAGACATATATATAGTCTCTTGCACAAAGTTGCCACTTAGCTCCTTTGGGTATTACCAGAGTGTGTGTGTGTGTGTGTGTGTGTATATATATATATATATATATATATATATATATATATATATATATATATATATTCTCTTACCCAAAGGAGTGTGTATATATAATATATATATATATATATATATATATATATATATATATATATATATATATATATACTGTAGAGAGAGGAGCAGGGACACCCGTAAAATTAACAGGTGTCCCTGTTCCTCTGCAGGCTAGTGTCAGAATACACCTGCTTCCCATTTCTATCTCTGGTCAAGCTGGACTAGTGTCTTCCGCTTCAGGTACTAGTGACCATTTAGTGATCACAAAAGTGCTGTTTTTTTTTTCTGCAGTGGTCTAGTGATCACTGAATGGTCACTAGAGGCTTAAAGGGGTACTCCTCTGCTCAGCGTTTGAAACAAACCGCGCCGGCGCCGGGAGCTCGTGACGTCATAGCCCTGCCCCCTCATGATGTCACGCCCCATCCTCTCAATGCTGTCACGCCCCATCCTCTCAATGCTGTCACGCCCCCTCCCATAGGCTTGCATGGAGAGGGCGGGGCATGACATCATGAGGGGGCGGGGCTATCACGTCACGAGCTGCTGGCTCCAGCGTTTGGAGTTGGTTCCAAATGCTGAGCAGCGGAGTACCCCTTTAAGAGGAAGACACTGGTCTAGGCTTGACCACAGACAGGTGTGGGGAGCAGGTGAGTATTTTTAGAGTACATCTTCAGGACTGGTATGGGAGATAAAATAACTCTGTATTATGCTAGTATGAAACCGGCCTTACTTCTAGTTGTTTGTGGTTCTCCACTTGCTTAAAGGAGTCTATTTAAAATAAGCTGAACAAATGTTTTGTTTGCTGCTACCCCGGCAATTGCCTGCGATCTCTGGGGAAACTTAGCATTCACTTTTCCTGCAGCGCCACCACTAACTATATTTAAGTATTACACAGTGTCCATTTCAAATCAATGGGGTGTCTGTGTGGTGGACCACCGGTGTATGGCGGGACCACGGGGTGTAGCGGTGTAGGTGGTGGGGTCAGATGGTATTAACCACTGGGGCAAGATGTTATTAACCCCTAGTGTTCGTGATGCCAGAGTGGTTTTCGGGTACCTGAACCACACGAACGGTACCTCCGCTATTCCAATGGCTAGTTAAGGAAAGGAGAGTCCACAACCAGTTATGGTTTAACGGAGGCTTCACTGAGTTCAGACAGATGGAATTATCTTCACAGCTAGGCCAGATTCCCAGAGAGGTGGCCAGGGACCCAGAAGGACCTTGCAGCTTGCTGGGACCCATTAGACTTGTAATAGACTTGAGACAATTATCTTGAGGCTTGACTATATGCAGGACTTGACTATTTGTAGTGACAGCAGACATAGACTTTTGGCTTACTGGAATGACTGTAGCTTTGGGGCCTTCCAGATGCTGGTCACTGGTACTGAGATCTCTGGTGGTTGCTGGTCTCAGTAAAGACTGAGAGTGAATTGTAATGGCCGCCCCTTTATATAGTGACGGGCTGGACTAAGGCCCATTGGTCAAGCTGCGGGTCATAGGTTAAGCTGGTGCTCTCTGGGTAACATCATGTGACAACATAACATGTGATACTTTATAGGTCCTTCAGACATCTCACAGGTCCTGTAGACTTGCTATACATTAATGTACTGACTATAATCCTATGACAACAAATGTCAGTCTATAAACAGCAGGGGAGACCTTGCAGCGGAGCCCCCAAGTCACTGAGGGACTCAACCTGACAGGGGCTAAGGGTAGTGCAGGACTATGTCCTGTACTGGGACATTCCATCTGTGTAATGTAGAATGGGATAGGTCCTCCAGAGTGACAGACGCTCTTCTTCATCCCCTACTTAAAGGGCACCTCCAGTGATGGTTTGGGTGGACGGATAGGTTTACATTTTCACGCTGCTATTCTCCAATATGGTGTATGAAAACGAGTTATGTAAACTGGACAACTCATTTAAAGAGTCATGCGCCACCATCTCAAAGCTGCTTCGCCGACCTACCTTTTGGAATTTGAATATGGAAGGAAATGGTAAGGCAACCCATCTTTGACTGTACTGCACGGTCCTGCGGGGCGTGGGTTCCTCTTTTTTGGATCAGTTTGTGTTGTGTTTTACGCACCAAGAAAAGATCTATATGGACCTTTGCCTTGATTCCTGCTACTCGTAAAGATGGTGTCTGTACGTGTCTCTCCCCACCCCCACCCCACCCCCCTTGTACTAGCATAACTGGTAGTAAACATGAATGTTATCAGTCGAAAATGAATGTGTTACGCAAACGGATAGGTACCTGCACATTTCGGAACATTGTCGAGACTTTCCATAAAGGCAGCTGAAGATGGGCTCATTACGGGTAATCTAGGCACAGGTATCCATTAGCGCAGAAAACAATAACAAAGTCTAGACAAGTGCAGGCCGGAGATCACGTAACACCATGGAAGCAAAGGGGACAGCTCTATGAAAAACATAGCCAGGTTAAATAAATATGTATTGGGACAGAATTGAGACAGGCCTAAATTTTAAGAAACCCGCCCCCATTTTAGGGTCTTTATAACTCTGCACGTCACAATTTGATTGCAACCCAGAGTATCGGCTTCATACACTCACTGGCCACTTTATTAGGTACACTGGT
Organism: Hyla sarda; assembly: GCF_029499605.1. Classification (NCBI taxonomy): domain Eukaryota; kingdom Metazoa; phylum Chordata; class Amphibia; order Anura; family Hylidae; genus Hyla; species Hyla sarda. The sequence goes on along the minus strand of NC_079201.1, from coordinate 19,108,645 downwards.
CAATTGCTTGCTAACACAACAACATGGCAGCCACATTTAGGCATGTGGACATGGTCAAGACACCCTAAAGTTCAGACAAAGCATCAGAATAAGAAAAGAAGGGGATTTAAGTGACTTTGAATGTGACACGGTGGTTGGTGCCATTTGTGCCGGTCTGAGTATTTCACAAACTGCTGATCTACTGGGATTTTCACGCACAACCATCTCTAGGGTTTACAGAGAATGGTCCAAAAAAGAGAGAATATTCAGTGAGCGGCAGATGTGTGGATGAAAATGTCTTGTTGATGTCGGAGGAAAATGTCCAGACTGGTTCGAAACAGAAAGGCAACAGTAACTAAAATAACCACTTGTTACAACCAAGGTCTGCAGGATACCATCTTTGACCACACAACAGGTCCAACCTTAAAGCAGATGGGCTACAGCAGCAAGACGACACCAGGTGCCACTCCTCTCAACTAAGAACAGGAAACTGAGACTATTATTCACACAGGTCACCAAACTGGACAATGCAAGAAAATTGCCTATTCTGATGTCTCAATTCTGGTTGTGGTGTAATGGTGCGGGGGACATTTTTTTTCCCAAACTTTATGACCACAGTGGACCCATCTTCTGATGATACTTCCAGCAGGATAATGTCCCATGTCACATGACATCATCTCATACAGGACAATGAGGTCACATGACTCCAATGGCCTCCAGTCACCAGATCTCATCCAATAGATCACCGCTGGGATGTGGTGGAACCGGAGATTCTCATCATGGATCCGACAAATCTACAGCAACTGTGTGATGTCATCATGTCCATATAGAGGAACTGTGTGATGTCGTCATGTCCATATGGAGGAAAAGTGTGATGTCATCATGTCTATATGGAGGAACTGTGTGATGTCGTCATGTCCATATGGAGGAACTGTGTGATGTCATCATGTCTATATGGAGGAACTGTGTGATGTCGTCATGTCCATATGAAGGAACTGTGTGATGTCATCATGTCCATATGGAGGAACTGTGTGATGTCATCATGTCTATATGGAGGAACTGTGTGATGTCGTCATGTCCATATGAAGGAACTGTGTGATGTCATCATGTCCATATGGAGGAATTGTATGATGTCATCATGTCCATATGGAGGAATTGTGTGATGTCATCATGTCCATATGGAGGAACTGTGTGATGTTGTCATGTCCATATGAAGGAATTGTGTGATGTCATCATGTCCATATGAAGGAATTGTGTGATGTCATCATGTCCATATGAAGGAACTGTGTGATGTCATCATGTCCATATGGAGGAATTGTGTGATGTCATCATGTCCATATGGAGGAACTGTGTGATGTCGTCATGTCCATATGAAGGAACTGTGTGATGTCGTCATGTCCATATGGAGGAACTGTGTGATGTCATCATGTCCATATGGAGGAACTGTGTGATGTCATCATGTCCATATGGAGGAACTGTGTGATTTCATCATGTCCATATGAAGGAACTGTGTGATGTCGTCATGTCCATATGGAGGAACTGTGTGATGTCATCATGTCCATATGAAGGAACTGTGTGATGTCATCATGTCCATATGGGGGAACTGTGTGATTTCATCGTGTCCATATGAAGGAACTGTGTGATGTCGTCATGTTCATATGAAGGAACTGTGTGATGTCATCACGTCCATATGGAGGAACTGTGTGATGTCGTCATGTCCATATGGAGGAACTGTGTGATGTCGTCATGTCCATATGAAGGAACTGTGTGATGTCGTCATGTTCATATGAAGGAACTGTGTGATGTCATCATGTTCATATGAAGGAACTGTGTGATGTCATCATGTCCATATGGAGGAACTGTGTGATGTCATCATGTCCATATGGAGGAACTGTGTGATGTTGTCATGTCTATATGGAGGAACTGTGTGATGTCATCATGTCCATATGGAGGAACTGTGTGATGTCATCATGTCCATATGGAGGAACTGTGTGATGTCATCATGTCCATATGGAGGAACTGTGTGATGTCGTCATGTCCATATGGAGGAACTGTGTGATGTCATCATGTCCATATGGAGGAACTGTGTGATGTCATCATGTCCATATGGAGGAACTGTGTGATGTCATCATGTCCATATGGAGGAACTGTGTGATGTCATCATGTCCATAGGGAGGAAATGTGTGATGTCATCATGTCCATATGGAGGAAATGTGTGATGTCATCATGTCCATATGGAGGAACTGTGTGATGTCATCATGTCCATATGGAGGAACTGTGTGATGTCATCATGTCCATAGGGAGGAAATGTGTGATGTCATCATGTCCATAGGGAGGAACTGTGTGATGTCATCATGTCCATATGGAGGAACTGTGTGATGTCATCATGTCCATATGGAGGAGCTGTGTGATGTCATCATGTCCATATGGAGGAACTGTGTGATGTCATCATGTCCATAGGGAGGAAATGTGTGATGTCATCATGTCCATAGGGAGGAACTGTGTGATGTCATCATGTCCATATGGAGGAGCTGTGTGATGTCATCATGTCCATATGGAGGAACTGTGTGATGTCATCATGTCCATAGGGAGGAAATGTGTGATGTCATCATGTCCATAGGGAGGAACTGTGTGATGTCATCATGTCCATATGGAGGAGCTGTGTGATGTCATCATGTCCATATGGAGGAACTGTGTGATGTCATCATGTCCGTATGGAGGAACTGTGTGATGTCGTCATGTCCATATGGAGGAACTGTGTGATGTCGTCATGTCCATATGGAGGAACTGTGTGATGTCGTCATGTCCATATATGTATGTATAAGGAAATTTGTAAGGGATGTTTCCAGCACCTTGTAAAGCAGTGTTTCTCAAGCATAGTCCCCCCCCCCCCCCCCCCCCCCCAACAGGATTTCCTCAGTCTTTCACAGGTTATATAATTATGGTCAGTGGATCAGGCATCACCAGTTATATCACCTGTAAAAGACTAAGGAAATCCTGACAACATGACCTGTTGGGGGGGTCTTGAGGGTCGCTCTAAAAATACTGTTGTAGAAAGTATGTCACCAAGAATGAAAGCAAAAGATAGTCCAACCCAGGACTAATAAAGTGCCCCTGCTGTGTAGACCCCTTTTGATGCTCTCAATATGGGGTTAGTTTGGGTCATTTCCAGTGGTTGATCCAAAACTAATTTGCGAACCACAAAGCCAGATTGTTTGTTCCCAAGAGCCAAATGGGGAGGATTTTTTATTATTATTTTTATGGGGTGAAGTAAGATTGATGTGAAACATAATATAGGTTTACCTGAGCTTGTAATTTCATAATGCTAAGTCAAAAGTTGAGAAAAATGTGGCCTGATGACTGCGAGCACGAAATACACTATACAGGGGTGAGGGCATCTGTCAGCTTTTATAGGATTTTTACAGCTCTTCTGACTCAGAAACACTTGTAAAGTGTGAGGATAGAGCAATGACTATCATTAGAAGCCTCATATATACAAGAAGAAAGTGTTCCTACACTAATGCCAGGAGGCGAGGGCCTGGATGCATGAATTGGAGGCTATGACGGAACAATATGCAGGTACAGTAGACACTGCTCCCCAACCAAGACCTTTTCTTAGTCACTCCATTGGAACAGAAGACAAATATTTAAAGGGGTACTCCGCAGAAAAACTATTTATTTTAAAGGGGTATTCCAGGAAAAAACTTTTTATATATATCAACTGGCTCCACAAAGTTGAACAGATTTGTAAATTACTTCTATTAAAAAATCTTAATCCTTTCAGTACTTATGAGCTTCTGAAGTTGAGTTTTGCTTTTCTGTCTAAGTCCTTTCTGATGACACCTGTCTCGGGAAACGCCCAGTTTAGAAGCAAATCCCCATAGTAAACCTCTTCTAAACTGGGCGTGTCCCGAGACAGGTGTCATCAGAGAGCACTTAGACGGAAAAGCACAACTCAACTTCACAAGCTCATAAGTACTGAAAGGATTAAGATTTTTTAATAGAAGTAATTTACAAATCTGTATAACTTTCTCGAACCAGTTGATATATGCAAAAAAGTTTTTTCCTGGAATACCCCTTTCACTCAACTGGTGCCAGAAAGTTATACAGATTTGTAAATTCCTTTTATTAAAAAATCTTAATCCTTTCACTACTTATCAGATGCTGTATACTACAGAGGAAGTTCTTTTCTTTTTGAATTTCTTTTCTTTCTGACCACAGTGCTCTCTGCTGACACCTCTGTCCATGTCAGGAACTGTCCAGAGCAATAACAAATCCCCATAGCAAACCTCTCCTGCTCTGGACAGTTCGTGACATGGACAGAGGTGTCAGCAGAGAGCACTGTGGTCCGAAAGAAAGGAATTTCAAAAATAAAAGAACTTTCTCTGTAGTATACAGCAGCTGATAAGTATTGGAAGGATTAAGATTTTTTTAATGGAAGTAATTTACAAATCTGCATAACTTTCTGTTACCAGTAGATTTAAAATAGTTTCCCACCAGAGTACCCCTTAAATTCTGGCCTAAAGCTGATCGGTTGAGGTGCTGGGGTGATGGAACCCAATGATCTGATAACACCCAATTCTGAGGATATTTTTTACATGGGAAAATCCCTTTAAGGCCCCTTTCACACTACAGGTATCATCCTGCTTTTTTACTGCCGTTATTTAACAATAACTGATGAAGAAAAAAAAGTGGATACAATAACTGGTAATAATGATAACTGATGACATCATCCGTTATTTTTAATGTTTTTTTTCTTAAAAAACCTGATGTTGTTCATCCGTTATCACCAGTTACATCCGTGTTTTTTTTTAATATTTTTTTTTTTAAATCAGGTTTTTAACCCTTTTTATATATATATATATTTTTTTGGCAAAGCTGTACTGAGCATGCTTAGTACAAAAAACTGATGTTAAAAAAACCTGACAATAACTTTTTTTTTTTTTTTAAACATTCGGTTCCCATAGACTTCAATGTAAAATTTTAACGTCCGTTTATTCACCTTTTATTTTTAATTTTTTTTTATTTTTTTATTTTTTTTGTGGTGGCAAAAATAACTGACATTAGTAAAAACGGACATACCTGATACAAAAGGATGGTCAAAAAATCCCATTGACATGAATGGGATTTTTTGCCGGGAGTAATAAGGCTGGGTTCACACTACGTTTTGTAACTACGGTTCCCGTATACGGCTGGGAGGAGGGGGGGCGGTGCTTAATCGCGGCGCCCGCACTCAGCCGTATTCGGGAACCGTATTTAATGCATGTCTATGAGCTGACTGGAGTGAACCGCAGCCTCCGGTCGGCTGCTTTTTCGGCCGTATGTGGTTTCCCGACCGCAGGCAAAAACGTGGTCGACCACGTTTTTGCCTGCAGTCGGGAAACCGCATATGGCCGAAAACGAAGCCGACCGGAGGCTGCGGTTCACTCCGGTCGGCTCATAGACATACATTAAATACGGTTCCCTATATGGCTGAGTGCGGGCGCCGCGATTAAGCCACGTCCCTTCTCCCAGCCGTATACGGAACCATAGTTACAAACCGTAGTGTGCACCCAGCCTTACAGAGGGTTTTACAGGATGATACCTGTAGTGTGAAAGGGGCCTAATAGAGGTCCATGAGTCCTTTACTGTAGAGGTCCTCAAGACCCACCAACAGTCCAGTGCAGGCGTAGGCAACCTTTGGCACTGAAAATGTTTTGGACTACATCTCCCATGGTGCGTCATGGGAGATGTAGTCCAAAATATCTGCAGTGCCAAAGGTTGCCTAGGTCTGGTCCATTGGGCGGGCCTTGAGAACTGGGCCGGGGGTGTCCGCAGTAGAGGACTCATGGACCTCTACTAAATGGGTTTACAGATAAAATATATCCTTAGGATAGGTAATGAATAGCAGAACATTGGGGGTCCATCATCCGACACCCCATATTATCAGCTTTATGCCAGAACTATGGCACCGAAATACACAGTAAAACAGAGCAGGAAGCAGACAGCGCCATACATTGTCTAGTGGTCATTCTGGGTTACTGCAGCTCAGCTCTCATTCACTTCAATAGGAGGCAGTAACCCAGCACAACCACTACATAATACAGTGTTTCCCAACCAGAGTGCCTCCAGCTGTTGCAAAACTACAACTTCCAGCATACCCGGACAGCCTTCGGCTGTCCGGGCATGCTGGGAGTTGTAGTTTTGCAACAGCTGGAGGCACCCTGGTTGGGAAAAACTGACAGAATATATGGAGCTGTCTGCTTTCTGCTCTGTTTTACTGTGTATGATGGCGTCACAGCTATGGAAAATGGCTGGTTGGGGGTCCTGGGTGTCAGATCCCCACTGATCTGATATTGATGACCTGTCCTGAAGATAGTACATGAATACATTTTGCCTGGTCAAAGCTTTGAATACGAAATAGAGCCATTAACAGTCAAGTGTATGAAACCTTAAAGGGGTACTCTGGTGCAAAACTTTATTTTTATTTATTTTTTTTATAAATGAACTGGTGCCAGAAAGTTGAACAGATTTGTAAATTACTTCCATTAAAAAAAATCTTAATCCTTCCAGTACTTATTAGCAGCTGTATGCTACAGAGGAAATTCTTTTCTTTTAGAATTTCTTTTTTGTCTTGTCCACAGTGCTTTCTGCTGACACCTCGGTCCGTGTCAGGAATTGTTCCGAGCAGCATAGTTTTGCTATGAGGATTTTCTCCTGCTCTTGACAGTGATCCGGGCATCAGGTGTCAGCAGAGAGCACTGTGGACAAGACAAAAAAGAAATTCAAAAAGAAAATAATTTCCTCTCTAGCATACAGCTGCTAATAAGTATTCGAAAGACAAATCTTTTTTAATAGAAGTAATTTACAAATCTGGTTAACTTTCTGGCACCAGTTGATTTAAGAAAAAAAATGTTTCCCACCGGAGTACCTCTTTAACACAGTGTTTCCCAACCAGGATGCCTCCAGCTGTTGCAAAACTACAACTGTCAGCATTCCCAGGCAGCCGTTGGCGATGTTTTTCCAGTCTTCTATTGTCCAATTTTGTTGAGTCTGTGTGAATTGCAGCCTCAGTTTTCTGTTCTTAGCTGACAGCAGTGACGCCCGATGTGGTCTTCTGCTGCTGTAGCCCATCTGCTTCAAGGTTGGACATCTTACGTGTTCTGAGATGTTGTTCTGCATACTTTGGTTGTAATGAGTGGTTATTTGAGTTGCCTTCTGTCATCAAGAACCAGTCTGCCCATTCTCCTCTGACATCAACAATGCATTTTTTGGATACCCAACTGGATTTTTTTTTTTTTGGACTACCTAGAGATAATTTGTGTGAAAATCTTAGAAGATCAGTAGATCAGTGTATATAGCTTTGTTGAGCATTCCTGTATATACAACTACTTGCACCCATAGGCAAGCAGACGGTTTTAGGTCTTGAAAGCTGAAGGTGTTTTTTTATAAAGCCACTAAAACCGCCTTATACTTTCGTTATTAGTTATTTCGGAGTGGCCCCAGTTTTTTTTGACCATAGAGATTCTTCTAATAACCATGTGACTCCCCCTATTGGTTGTCTGTCGGTGCTATCATTTTTTGTCTGACTGTCTTCCATGTAGCGTGTCCTTGTGATTGATTGTAGCCCGAAGCAGAGACAGGAATGTAAGGTGATACTATGTTGTAGGCTCAAGCGTCATATTCAAGGTCAATGTAATCGAACCAGGACTAACATGTAAGTATTCAAAATAAGCAGCTTAAAATGATGCACATTAAAGGCAATGCGGACCTTTAAAGGGGTACTCCACCGGAAAACATTTATTTATTTATTTATTTATTAATCAACTGGTGCAAGAAAGTTAATCAGATTTGTAAATTACTTCTATTAAAAAATCTTAATCCTTCCAGTACTTATCAGCTGCTGAATGATCCGCAGGAAGTTCTTTTCTTTTTGAATTTATTTTCTGTCTGTCCACTGTGCTCTCTGCTGACACCTCTGTCCATGTCAGGAACTGTCAAGAGCAGGATAGGTTTGCTATGGGGATTTGCTCCTACTCTGGACTGTTCCTAAAATGGACAGCACTGTGGTCAGACAGAAAGGAAAATCAAAAAGAAAAGAACTTCCTTTGGAGCATACAGCAGCTGAAAAGTACTAGAAGGATTAAGATTTTTAAATAGAAGTCATTTACAAATTATTCCGCGCAACGAAATTGTTCCGCGCAAAGAAAGAACATGTTCATTCTTTGCGCAGACTCCGGGATCACTGCATAGCCGTCATTGGTGACGGCTCGGTGCCCCGCAGCCTTAGCGCCAAAGTATTTTCGGCGGCGGCCGCCAGACGGAATCTCCGCTCACTTAATTCAGCGAGTGGAGATTCCGCAGTGTGAACGCACCCTTACAGTAATTTTCACTTTTGCTCTCTTGTTAGGATCTTGCAGGACCTTAATCATGTGACTGTGTGTGATGTCACCAAAGGTCCTGCACTCTTCTAATTTAAGGTGTCACAGATGACGGTATATGTTGTGGTCACAGATGGCAGTATATAGTAATGTTGCATGTGACAGTAAATAATAATGCCACAGAAGGAAGTGCGTGTATATGTGTGTGTGTGTGTGTGTGTATGTATATGTATATATATATATATATATATATATATATATATATATACACACACACATATACACACACACAGTGGTCCCTCAAGTTACAATATTAATTGGTTCCAGGACGACCATTGTATGTTGAAACCATTGTATGTTGAGACCAGAACTCTATGGAAACCTGGTAATTGGTTCTGAAGCCACCAAAATGTCATCCAAAAATAGGAAAAAGTGAGAATTAAAGAAAAATAAGTAGATAACTAATATAGATAAAGCAAATCCTTACATATAAAGGTAAGAGAGATCTGCTGGGAGCTGTAATCACTGTCTATGTCAGTGTTTCCCAAGCAGGGAGCCTCCAGCAGTTGCAAAACTACAACTCCCAGCATGCCCGGACAGCCAAAGGCTGTCCGGGCATGCTGGGAGTTGTAGTTTTGCAGCAGCTGGTGGCACCCTGCTTGAGAAAAACCGATCTATGTAGAGGACAGGAGATTCTTCAGGGTCCTGTACAGTACACGCAATGTCCTAAAAAAGTTACATGGAGTCGCCCTCACCTGGTGTCCAAAGGAGCAGGTAACCCTGGTACAGGTAAAGAGTACAGAACATGTAATACCTCTCTGTACTGTAGGGGGCGCTACCAGACACCAGTCAGTGCATACACTTCAGTAATACAGGTAAAGAGTACAGAACATGTAATACCTCTCTGTACTGTAGGGGGCGCTACCAGACACCAGTCAGTGCATACACTTCAGTAATACAGGTAAAGAGTACAGAACATGTAATACCTCCCTGTACTGTAGGGGGCGCTACCAGACATCAGTCAGTGCATGCACTTCAGTAATACAGGTAAAGAGTACAGAACATGTAATACGTCCCTGTACTGTATGGGGCGCTACCAGACACCAGTCAGTGCATGCACTTCAGTAATACAGGTAAAGAGTACAGAACATGTAATACCTCCCTGTACTGTAGGGGGCGCTACCAGACATACACTTCTGTAATACAGGCGTTTTACCAGTAAATGCCCATTCTGATTGGTCAGTTCTTCCGGCCATTGACACGTTCCGCAGATCTGGACTGTCTGTACATTGTACGTTGAGTCTGGTTTCAGCTTACAATGGTCCAGAAAAGACCATTGTATGTTGAAACTATTGTATGTTAAGGCCATTGTAGGTTGAGGGATCACTGTGTGTATATATATATATATATATATATATATATATATATATATATGCAGTAGTGTTGTCGTGTTTTTCAAAAATTGTGCCAAAAACGCAAAATTTTTGCCGCAATTTACAGAAAATCACGGCAAAACTAAAATATGTAATACAATGCAAGGCTGGTTTTCAGGTCCTGATGGGGGTTGCTCCACATACGTGACCCTGGATGTTCAGATAAAGGATTTCTGCTTCTCCTCCTCTGAGCTCCGACACTGTTAAAGTGTACCTGTCGTCAACAAAAACTTTTTATATAATGTAGATAATACCAATATATGAATATTTGTAATATACACTGGTTAAAAATTGTGTATATTTTTTGGCTGAAAAAATTCTGTCCCTGCAGCCATTGTCTGTGTGTCTCTATGTGGAGACCAAATACAGGAAGTGAGGGCGGGAGAAGCAGAGACCGGTGCAGACTCCTGGCTGTAGGCACTATATAAATAAAATAAAATAAATAAATTGTCAATCATCCTGATGTGAGTCGGGGGCATGTTATAGAGCCTCAGTGCACAGAGTCCTGCTTTTTTTTTTTAGTGCACAGAGCCCTGCTTGTCCACCCTCACTTCCTGTATTTGGTCTCATCATAGAGACACAAAGGCAATAGCTGTAGGGACAAAAATATACAAATTTTTTAACTGATGTATATTACAAATATACATATAATAGTATTATCTACATTATATAAAAAGTTTTTGTTAATGACAGGTAGACTTTAGGGACCCCCCCCCCAGCAGTCCGGGAATGCTGAGACTTGTTTTACAACAGCTGGAGGCTCACCGGTTGGAAAATATTAATTTTACTGGACATAAAATATTACAGTTTTCATTATTTTCGTCTGCTCATTCTGCAATGGAGTTTCCCATCTGGAAGTCCAATGCAGATGTGAACATGGCCTAACTTGCCGCAAACCAGTAACCATTGGAAACCACCTACGTGTCATGTGATCTATGGTTACACAACACACAGTTTTTTCCTCTCACCAGAGTTTTATAGGCCATTTGACATCACCCCATGGATTCTACGATCCATGTCATTCACGACACCAGTTTTATATAGGTAAGTAGGATAACTGAGCACTTGGAGAAAGGTCTGTATTCTTCACCGCTTTGTCTCGTCCATTGTTCAGTAGGTAGAATTGCTTATGGGTGTGGTATCGTTGGTTTACCCAGAAATATAGGGCTAATTACAGGACTTGGCTGCTCTTTGTAAGTGCACACCCTAGGGTGTGGTAAGGTGTAACACAAACACCACTCCTCTGGATGTCACAGCCCAGTGCTCAGCCTTAAGGTTGGTTACATTTGCCATAAGGGAGCCAGCCAAGAGAGATGGATCATGATGCACCATCTACCGACACTTGCGAGGACAAGGAAGTCTGGGCTAGGGCCGGGTGACTAAGTACCCTAAGTACCATTATTTACATAGGTACAGAATATGTGATGACAGCTTGAACTTACACCTTACCTCACACTATTCATAACAGGTAGAGCCTCAAATCACAGGTTTATATTGTATTGTTTTCCTATAATTTACTGTGTTATGATGGCTCTATTAGGTGGTTGTTGTCGTTCCTGTAACCTACTGTCCTATAAAACAGTCCTTTGCTAAGGTTTGTATGTCAGTTTCTGACTCCTATCCCAAAGCTACCCCCCCCCCCACCGCCATGTATGTCTGCATGAAGTATGAACACCCCAATAGTGGTGGGACACACATTTCTACGCCAAAGTCTTTACGTGTCTTGCAGAATGATATATATAGGACCAACTATAGGTTAATATATTTTATATATTTTAAGAAATCCTCTCCGTCCATTGCGAAACACATACTAATAGTTGATTATAGTATACAGTACATTTTATTGGTTTCTGTTAAATGACTATTGGTGTTTTACATCCAACAGCAGCATGGCACCAGACGTCATGTTATTAAGCAGGATTATACAAGGTGTGGACCATAACTGTGTCGCCGTAAATGTTGGCACCCCTGAAATTTTTCAAGAAAATGAAGTATTTCTCACAGAAAAGGATTGCAGTAACACATGTTTTGCTATACACATGTTTATTCCCTTTTGTATGTATTGGAACTAAACCAAAAAAGGGAGGAAAAGAAAGCCAATTGAACATAATGTCACCAAACTCCAAAAATGGTCTGGACAAAATTATTGGCACACTTTCAAAATTGTGGAAAAATAAGATTGTTTCAAGCATGTGATGCTCCTTTAAACTCACCTGGGGCAAGTAACAGGCATGGGCAATAAAAAAAATTACACCTGAAAGCAGATAAAAAGGAGAGAAGTTCACTTAGTCTTTGCATTGTGTGTCTGTGTGTGCCACACTAAGCATGGACAACAGAAAGAGGAGAAGAGAACTGTCTGAGGACTTGAGAACTAAATTGTGAAAAAATATCAACAATCTCAAGGTTACAAGTCCATCTCCAGAGATCTAGATTTGCCTTTGTCCACAGAGCGCAACATTATCAAGAAGTTTGCAACTCATGACACTGTAGCTAATCTCCCTGGGCGTGGACGGAAGAGAAAAATTGGTGAAAGGTGTCAACGCAGGATAGTCCGGATGGGGGATAAGCAGCCCCAAACAAGTTGTCCTGCAGGCTCAGGGAGCATCAGTATCGGCGTGAACGATCAGTCGACATTTAAATGAAATGAAACGCTATGGAGGAGACCCAGGAGGACCCCACTGCTGACACAGACATAAAAAATACTACATTTTGCTAAAATGAATTGAGTAAGCCATAATCCTTCAGGAAAATGTCTTGTGGACAGATGAGACCAAGATAGAGCTTTTTGGTAAAGCACATCATTCTACTGTTTACCGGAAAAAAAAAAAATGAGGCCTACAAAGAAAAGAACACAGTACCTACAGTGAAATATGGTAGAGGTCAATGATGATTTGGGGTTGTTTTGCTGCCTCTGGCACTGGGGGCCTTGAATGTGTACAAGACATCATGAAATCTGAGGATTACCAATGGATTTTGGGTCACTGTACAGCCCAGTGTCAGAAAGCTGGGTTTGCGTCCGAGATCTTGGGTCTCCCAGCAGGACAATGACCCCAAACATACATCAAAAAGCACCAGAAATGGATGGCAACAAAGCGCTGGAGAGTTCTGAAGTGGCAGCAGTGAGTCCAGATCTAAATCCCATTGAACAACTGTGAAGAGATCTTAAAATTGATGTTGGATAAAGGCGCCTTCCAATAAGAGAGACCTGCAGCAGTTTGTAAAGGAAGAGTGGTCCAACATTCCGGCTGAGAGGTGTAAGAAGCTTATTGATGGTTATAGGAAGCCACTGATTTTAGTTCTTTTTTACAAAGTGTGTGCAACCAAATATTAAGTTTAGGGTGCCAATAATTTTGTCCAGCCCATTTTTGGAGTTTGGTGTAACATTATTTCCATTTTGCTTTTTTTCCCTCCCTTTTTTGGTTTAGTGCCAATACACACAAAGGGGGAGATTTATCATTATTTGTCTATTGTAGACACAGTTCTACCCCTTTACACTGCTTGTCTATTGTACATGCTTGCACAGAATTTACTAAGGTTGTGCACTCCTTTGATAAATCTTGTGCAAATATAAAAACGCCCCCCCTCGCTCTACCGTACACTCCTTCTCTACCTCACAGGAAAAGTGGACGTAGGGATTTTGTTCTATTGCTTTGAGGCCAGGATTCCATTGAGGTTTTTTGTCCATCATAAAAAAACGGCAGAAAAACTTTCCCAGCTTTTTCCTGCGTTTTGTCAGTTTTTCTTGCGTTTTTGCTGATGTGTGGAAACAAAAAAAAATGTACTAAACTTTTTTTTTTTTCTTCGAAATTTAGATACGTGAATGCGGAGGACTGTGTCAGATTTTTTAATGTCAAAAGAGGGTTAATGAGGGCTGTGGGGGGGGGGGGAGTGTTTTTTTTTTTTTTTTTTTTTTTCAATGGGTGTTTTTCTTATAATTGAATTTTCAGGCTTAGTAGTGGAATGCGTCTTGTAGACAGAATCCATCACTAAGCTGGGGCTAAGCGTTAGCCCCCCCAAAACAACTAGCGCTAACCCCCAATTATTACCCCGGTACCCACAGCCACAGAGGTTCTGGGAAGAGCTGGTACCAACAGGCCTGGAGCATCAAAAATGGCGCTCCTGGGCCTAGGCGGTAACAGGCTGGCATTATTTAGGCTGGGGAGGGCCAGTAACAATGGTCCTCGCCCACCCTGGTAACGTCAGGCTGTTGCTGCTTGGTTGGCATTTGGCTGATGGAAAAAAAAGTGTGTGGTTCTCTAATTTTTTCAGCATTTATTTATTATTGGGTTCCCCCTATTTTTAGTATCAGCCAGACACCAACCAAGCAGCAAAATCCTGACATTACCAGGGTGGGTGAGGACCATTGTTACTGGCCCTCTCCAGCCTAAATAACCCCAGCCTGTTACCGCCTAGGCCCAGGAGCTCAATTTTTCACACTCCGGGCCTGTTGGTACCGTTTCTTGGGTACCGGGGTAATAATTGGAGGTTAGCGCTAGCTGGTTTTTGGGCTAATGCTAAGCCCTGGCTTAGTAAGGGATTCCAGCTATAAGACCGCTTCCACTACTAGCCCTGAAAATTCAATTATAAAAAACAAGACACATTGAAAAAAAAATGTATTTAAAAAAAAAACACTCCCCCACAGCCCTCGTTAACCATTTTATTGAAATAAAAAAACGCTGGTCATTGTCGCAATCCACCGAATCTGACATAGTCCTCCGCATTCATGTATCTGAACTCAGAAGAAAAGAAAAACAAGAAATATGGGTTAGTACATTTTTTTTTGCTCTTCCCCTGGGAGGAGCGCACATAATGCAGTGTGTTCATAAACAGGGAGTCTCCAATTGTTGCTAAACTACAACTCCCATCATGAGGGGGGGGGGGTGCAGTTAAGCAACAGCTGGAGTCTCCCTGTTTGGGACCACACTGCCAGAAAGGCTCTTTTCCCATTATCCAAAAAATTGTGAGCAGAGATCTGTCTCTCTGCCCTTGGATTACTACTCCTATCATGGGACAGAGCCTGTCCCATGATGAGAGTAGTTGTAGTACTGCAGCGCTGCTGAGGGATGGCACTTGCACATCCCCCGGCTGCGGGACTTTTAGGACTACTACTGTCATCATGGACAGACTCTGTCCATGATGGGAGTTATAGTCCAGAGGCTGAGGTGCAGATTCTGCAGAGACCCGCTGCGATCCACACTAATTAAGATGACAAGCCGGCGGTACATGCTTCTATATACACTGTAATAATTCATAATCGCCGCCGCCGGGAGAGGGGAGCTCTGATTGGTCAATAGCTATCCACCAATCAGAGCTCCCGTGTTCCGGTGGTGGGGATTATGAATTATGACAGTGTATATACAAGCTGGCGGGCAGCGCCATGTAGACGCATGTAAGGCTGGCTTGTATAGTTAATAAATGCGGATTCTCACTCCAGAGAATGACCTGCTGCGATCCACATTTAAATTAAAAAGCCGGCAGTACATGTGTCTACACTGCGCTCCTATATACACTGACATAATTCATAATCGCCGCCACCGGAACACGGGAGCTCTGATTGGTGGATAGCTTTTGACCAATCAGAGCTCCCATCTCCCGGCAGCGATTAGGAATTATTACAGTGTATATAGGAGCGCAGTGTAGCTGCCTGTACCGCCGCCTTTATAACTTAAATGTGGATCGCAGCAGGTCATTCTCTGGAGATCTGCTGTGATCCGCATTTATTAACTATACAAACCGGCGGTACATGCGTCTACACTGCGCTTCCACCGGCTCCTTAATACACTTTCATAATTCATAATCCCCGCCGGAACACAGGAGCTCTGATTGGTGGATAGCTATTGACCAATCAGAGCTCCCCCAGAAAGTTAAACAGATTTGTAAATTACTTCTATTAAAAAATCTTAATCCTTTCAGTACTTATGAGCTTCTGAAGTTAAGGTTGTTCTTTTCTGTCTAAGTCCTCTCTGATGACACCTGTCTCGGGAAATGCCCTGTTTAGAAGAGGTTTGCTATGGGGATTTGCATCTAAACTGGGCATTTCCCGAGACACTTGTCATCAGAGAGGATTTAGACAGAAAAGAACAACTTTAATAACTTCAGAAGCTCATAAGTACTGAAAGGATTAAGATTTTTTTAATAGAAGTAATTTAAAAATCTGTTTAACTTTCTGGAGCCAGTTGATATATATATAAAAAAGTTTTTTCCTGGATAACCCCTTTAATTTTCGTAATGCAATTGTTCGTAATGAACATAGCAAATTTCGCAAACATAGGACGAATAATCGTCAATATATTTGCAAAATATTGCAAATTTGAATATGGCCCCTACCGCTCATCACTAGTTGACACCACTGAGCACTGAGGTTTGTCCCAAAATACCCAAATCAAGGAAGAAGCTACAGTGTAGGTCATCAAAAAGTGACAGGGTGTGTACACACATACATCCAGTCTGTCAAGAGTGTTTGATGGATAAACCTGGCAGCTCAATGTAGAAATTATAGGGGTTATCCAGGGAAAACCTTTTTTTATATATATATATATATCAACTGGCTCCAGAAATGTAAACAGATTTGTAAATTTAATTCTATTAAAAAAGAATCCTTTCAGTACTTTTTAGCTGCTGAAGTTGAGTTGTTCTTTTCTGCCTAAGTGCTCTCTGATGACACGTGTCTCGGGAACTGTCCAGTTTAGAAGCAAATCCCCATAGCAAACCTCTTCTACTCTGTGCAGTTCCGGAGACAAGCAGAGATGTCAGCAGAGAGCACTGTTGCCAGACAGAAAAGAACAACTCAACTTCAGCAGCTGATAATTATTGGAAGGATTAGGAATTTGTAATCGAAGTAATTTACAAATCTGTTTAACTTTCTGGAGCCAGTTGAGATATATATATATATATATATATATATATATATAAAAGTTTTTTCCCTGGAATACCCCTATAAGTATGTGTGTGTTGTGTATGTCACCAGTGTACCCCCTTTGTAAAATCCCTGCATACGGCATTGCATCTTTTAGATATCGGAGCCAATAAAGAACCGGAAGAACTGGCAGGCATTTTTTTTTTTTATATATAGAGAATATAAAGTTAATCTGAACATATTCATGCCAGTGCCTCAACCCTTCCTCATAAGAACCCGTTTAGAAGACGGCTAATTTCATGCAGACAGAAGAGGCAATTGATATCATATGGATAGCAAATAGTTATTATATGTAATATATGTTCATTTATGGTCTGCACAGAAATCTGCTTCGTGTATAGCATTGTATCCAAGTCAGTTAAAGTCACCTTCAATAAATATAATGCTGAATAGCGTAAATACAGACACACACAGGCCTGCGCTCCTATGAAACGAGCAAAAGGCACTGTTAAAATAAAGATGACCCTAAATAACCAAAGTTAGATTGTAGAGGGAGATTCGGTCTTATCCAGATGTTCTTTCCCTTTAAAAAGGGACAAAGGTGTCTATGTGACCATCTAAGTCACTTGACACAGTTAGAAGAGAATGTGCTAAGCATGAACTTCTGGCTCATTATCGAATTCCCCAACAGAATTTAGGGATCGACCGATTATCGGTATGGTCTATATTATCGGCCGATAATCACGATTTTGGGCATTATCGGTATCGGCAATTACCTTGCCGATAAGCCGTTAATGCACCTCCCGCACCGCGACTGATCCCCCCCCCCCCCCCCGACGCACCGCGACCGCCCCCCGACCCACCACACCGCGTCGCACCCCCCACCGTAGTGCTGGGAGGTATACCAGTATGAACCGGATACCGTTTTTTTTTTTTCCTCCCACGGTAAGGATCTTTGCCCATACCGCTATACCCTCCCCCACCCTCCGAGTCAATAAATTTTTTTTAACTTACCCGTAATGGGGGTGGTCCGGGCCATCCATCCTTCCTGTAGTGTCCGGCGGAATTCCAGGTGAAGGGTGAACCGGTCCGGGCTGTCCTTCTTCTCCGGGGGTCGTCTTCTCCACTCCGGGCAGGCTCCGGCCTAGTACGCTGCACAGACGCCGCTACGCTGTGATGTCAGGTGCGTCGCTGCGCACGGGCGTCGCGGCGTCTATGCAGCGTACTAGGCCGGAGCCTGCCCGGAGTGGAGAAGATGACCCCCGGAGAAGGACAGCCCGGACCAGTTCACCTTCCACCCGGAATGCCGCCAGACACTACAGGAAGGAAGGATGGCCCGGACCACCCTGACAGGTAGGGGGAGAGAAGCGGGTGGTGGCGGCGGCGGCGCCCGCTTTAAATCAATGATCTGCAGTGGTGTCGCGGGGGGGTAAATAGCTGATAACTTATACCGATATTCCTGTATAAGTTATCGGCTATCGGCCCTAACCTCCACCGATTATCGGTATCGGCCCTAAAAAAACGATATCGGTCGATCCCTACAACAGATCAACACTTTGTAACCATTCCCCTTTTTAGACAATCTCTACTTTGTAAGGCTGTTACTTGAGTAATTCCTCTTGAATTCTCCGCTCCATATTAATGTACATCTTCTCTGCCCATTGACTTTAATGTTATTTCTGCTGTCCTGTTCACACTGCGGAAATTCCACTAGCAGAATTCCGACACTGAATTCCTTTCCGCTTGAAGAAAGAACATGTTAATTCTTCAAGCGGAATCCGCGAGCAGAATCCAATAGAAGTCAATGGTAAAAAAAAACTCTACCCGACATTGTTTTCGAGCGGAATTCAGAAAAGTAGATTAAATAGCCGCCTCCTTCATTCCTCTTCATTTCCGCGTGGAAATTCCGCTTGAATTCTGCTTGATGGAGAAGGCAACAATTTCCTGACAGGAATTATTCCTCTTGAATTCCTCAGTGTGAACGCACCCTTAGAAGGATACCTTGATCCCAATAGATCCCCTTTCTGGGCCTCAATTGATCCACTGTAATCTGTGTAATGGAGATTAGAAATTTGACCCTCAAAGCCACATGTAGACTTTGTAGCCATTCCCAACATTGGCCAACAGATTGTGGCTGTCACGATGCCGGCTGGCAGGTAGTGGATCCTCTGTGCCAGAGAGGGATTGGCGTGGACCGTGCTAGTGGATCGGTTCTAAGTCACTACTGGTTTTCACCAGAGCCCGCCGCAAAGCGGGATGGTCTTGCTGCGGCGGTAGTGACCAGGTCGTATCCACTAGCAACGGCTCAACCTCTCTGGCTGCTGAAGATAGGCGCGGTACAAGGGAGTAGACAGAAGCAAGGTCGGACGTAGCAGAAGGTCGGGGCAGGCAGCAAGGATCGTAGTCAGGGGCAACGGCAGGAGGTCTGGAACACAGGCTAGGAACACACAAGGAAACGCTTTCACTGGCACGATGGCAAAAAGATCCGGCAAGGAAGTGCAGGGGAAGTGAGGTGATATAGGGAAGTGCACAGGTGATCACACTAATTGGAACCACTGCGCCAATCAGCGGCGCAGTGGCCCTTTAAATCGCAAAGACCCGGCGCGCGCGCGCCCTAGGGAGCGGGGCCGCGCGCGCCGGGACAGGACAGACGGAGAGCGAGTCAGGTACGGGAGCCGGGGTGCGCATCGCGAGCGGGCGCTACCCGCATCGCGAATCGCATCCCGGCTGGAGGCGGTATCGCAGCGCCCCGGGTCAGTGGATCTGACCGGAGCGCTGCAGTGAGGAGAGTGTAGCGAGCGCTCCGGGGAGGAGCGGGGACCCGGAGCGCTCGGCGTAACAGTACCCCCCCCCCTTGGGTCTCCCCCTCTTCTTAGAGCCTGAGAACCTGAGGAGCAGACTTTTGTCTAGGATATTGTCCTCAGGTTCCCAGGATCTCTCTTCTGGACCACAACCCTCCCAGTCCACTAAAAAAAAGGTTTTCCCTCTGACCTTTTTGGATGCCAGAATCTCTTTGACGGAGAAGATGTCCGAGGAGCCGGAAACAGGAGTGGGAGGAACAGATTTGGGAGAGAAACGGTTGATGATAAGTGGTTTAAGAAGAGAAACGTGAAAGGCATTAGGAATACGAAGAGAAGGAGGAAGAAGAAGTTTGTAAGAGACAGGATTAATCTGGCACAAAATTTTGAAAGGACCAAGATAGCGTGGTCCCAACTTGTAGCTAGGGACACGGAAGCGGACATATTTAGCGGAGAGCCATACCTTGTCTCCAGGGGAAAAAATGGGAGGAGCTCTTCTTTTCTTATCCGCGAACTTCTTCATGCGTGATGAAGCCTGTAAGAGAGAATTTTGGGTCTCTCTCCATATGATGGAAAGATCACGAGAAATTTCATCCACAGCGGGCAGACCAGAGGGCAAGGGGGTAGGGAGGGGGGGAAGAGGGTGACGGCCGTACACCACGAAAAATGGGGATTTGGAGGAAGATTCAGAGACTCTGAAATTATACGAGAATTCGGCCCAAGGTAGAAGATCTGCCCAGTCATCCTGGCGGGAGGAAACAAAATGTCGTAAATAATCACCCAAGACCTGGTTAATTCTTTCTACTTGTCCATTGGATTGAGGATGATATGCAGAAGAAAAATTTAATTTAATCTTGAGTTGTTTACAGAGAGCCCTCCAGAATTTAGACACGAATTGGACGCCTCTATCCGAGACGATCTGCGTAGGCAACCCGTGAAGACGAAAAATGTGTACAAAAAATTGTTTAGCCAACTGAGGCGCTGAAGGAAGGCCAGGAAGAGGGATGAAATGTGCCATTTTGGAGAATCGATCAACAACCACCCAAATAACAGTGTTGCCACGGGAAGGGGGTAAGTCAGTAATAAAATCCATACCAATCAGAGACCAAGGCTGTTCGGGGACAGGCAGAGGATGAAGAAAACCAGCGGGCTTCTGGCGAGGAGTCTTATCCCGGGCACAGATAGTGCAGGCTCGCACAAAGTCCACAACATCCGTCTCTAGAGTCGGCCACCAATAGAAGCGAGAGATGAGTTGCACAGATTTCTTGATGCCCGCATGACCTGCGAGATGGGAGGAGTGACCCCATTTGAGGATTCTGAGGCGTTGGCGTGGAGAAACAAAGGTCTTTCCTGGAGGAGTTTGCCTGATGGAGGCTGGAGAAGTGGAAATCAGGCAGTCAGGAGGAATGATGTGTTGCGGAGAGAGTTCAACTTCAGAAGCATCCGAGGAACGAGAGAGAGCATCGGCCCTAATGTTCTTATCGGCAGGCCGAAAGTGAATTTCAAAATTAAATCGGGCAAAGAACAGAGACCACCTGGCCTGGCGAGGATTCAGCCGTTGGGCAGACTGGAGGTAGGAGAGGTTCTTGTGATCGGTGTAAATAATAACTGGAAATCTTGATCCCTCCAGCAGATGCCTCCATTCCTCAAGTGCTAATTTAATGGCTAGAAGCTCTCGATCCCCGATGGAGTAGTTCCTCTCCGCCGGAGAGAAGGTCCTAGAAAAAAAACCACAAGTAACAGCATGCCCGGAAGAATTTTTTTGTAGAAGGACAGCTCCAGCTCCCACTGAGGAGGCATCAACCTCCAATAGGAAGGGTTTAGATGGGTCAGGTCTGGAGAGCACGGGAGCCGAAGAAAAGGCAGACTTGAGCCGTTTAAAGGCGTCTTCCGCTTGAGGAGGCCAAGACTTGGGATCGGCATTTTTTTTGGTTAAAGCCACGATAGGAGCCACAACGGTAGAAAAATGTGGAATAAATTGCCTGTAATAATTGGCGAACCCCAAAAAACGTTGGATAGCACGGAGTCCGGAGGGGCGTGGCCAATCTAAGACGGCAGAGAGTTTGTCTGGATCCATTTGTAGTCCCTGGCCAGAGACCAAGTATCCTAGGAAAGGAAGAGATTGGCATTCAAACAGACATTTCTCTATTTTGGCATAGAGTTGATTGTCACGAAGTCTCTGAAGAACCATACGGACATGCTGGCGGTGTTCTTCTAGATTGGCAGAAAAAATCAGGATATCGTCCAGATATACAACAACACAGGAGTATAAGAGATCACGAAAAATTTCATTAACAAAGTCTTGGAAGACGGCAGGGGCGTTGCACAGGCCAAAGGGCATGACCAGATACTCAAAGTGTCCATCTCTGGTGTTAAATGCCGTTTTCCATTCATCCCCCTCTCTGATGCGGATGAGATTATAAGCACCTCTTAAGTCCAGTTTGGTAAAGATGTGGGCACCTTGGAGGCGATCAAAGAGTTCAGAGATGAGGGGTAGGGGGTAGCGGTTCTTAACCGTGATTTTATTAAGACCACGGTAGTCAATGCAAGGACGTAGAGAGCCATCTTTTTTGGACACAAAGAAAAATCCGGCTCCGGCAGGAGAGGAGGATTTACGGATAAAGCCCTTTTTTAAGTTTTCCTGGACGTATTCAGACATGGCAAGAGTCTCTGGGGCGGACAGAGGATAAATTCTGCCCCGGGGTGGAGTAGTGCCCGGGAGGAGGTCGATAGGACAATCATAAGGCCTGTGAGGAGGTAGAGTCTCAGCTTGTTTTTTGCAAAAAACATCCGCAAAGTCCATATAGGCCTTAGGGAGACCGGTTACAGGAGGAACCACAGAGTCACGGCAAGGGTTACTGGGAACCGGTTTTAGGCAGTCCTTGGAACAAGAGGGCCCCCAACTCTTGATCTCCCCAGTGGACCAATCCAGGGATGGGGAATGAAGTTGAAGCCAGGGAAGTCCAAGGAGAATTTCAGAAGTGCAATTGGGGAGGACCAAAAGTTCAATCCTCTCGTGATGAGATCCGATGCACATTAGAAGGGGCTCCGTGCGGAAACGTATGGTACAGTCCAATCTTTCATTGTTTACACAATTGATGTAGAGGGGTCTGGCGAGACTGGTCACTGGGATGTTGAACCTGTTGACGAGAGAGGCCAAAATAAAATTTCCTGCAGATCCGGAGTCCAAGAAGGCCATAGTAGAGAAGGAGAAGGCAGAGGCAGATATCCGCACAGGCACAGTAAGACGTGGAGAAGCAGAGTAGACATCAAGGACTGTCTCACCTTTGTGCGGAGTCAGCGTACGTCTTTCCAGGCGGGGAGGACGGATAGGACAATCCTTCAGGAAGTGTTCGGTACTAGCACAGTACAGGCAGAGATTCTCCATGCGGCGTCGTGTCCTCTCTTGAGGTGTCAGGCGAGACCGGTCGACCTGCATAGCCTCCACGGCGGGAGGCACAGGAACAGATTGCAGGGGACCAGAGGAGAGAGGAGCCGGGGAGAAGAAACGCCTCGTGCGAACAGAGTCCATATCCTGGCGGAGCTCCTGACGCCTTTCGGAAAAACGCATGTCAATGCGAGTGGCTAGGTGAATGAGTTCATGTAGATTAGCAGGGATTTCTCGTGCGGCCAGAACATCTTTAATGTTGCTGGATAGGCCTTTTTTAAAGGTCGCGCAGAGGGCCTCATTATTCCAGGATAATTCTGAAGCAAGAGTACGGAATTGTACGGCATACTCGCCAACGGAAGAATTACCCTGGACCAGGTTCAACAGGGCAGTCTCAGCAGAAGAGGCTCGGGCAGGTTCCTCAAAGACACTTCGAATTTCCGAGAAGAAGGAGTGTACAGAGGCAGTGACGGGGTCATTGCGGTCCCAGAGCGGTGTGGCCCAAGACAGGGCTTTTCCAGACAGAAGGCTGACTACGAAAGCCACCTTAGACCTTTCAGTGGGAAACTGGTCCGACATCATCTCCAAGTGCAGTGAACATTGGGAAAGAAAGCCACGGCAAAACTTAGAGTCCCCATCAAATTTATCCGGCAAGGATAGTCGTAGTCCAGAAGCGGCCACTCGCTGCGGAGGAGGTGCAGGAGCTGGCGGAGGAGATGATTGCTGAAGCTGTGGTAGTAACTGCTGTAGCATAACGGTCAGTTGAGTCAGCTATTGGCCTTGTTGCGCTATCTGTTGTGACTGCTGGGCGACCACCGTGGTGAGGTCAGCGACAACTGGCAGAGGAACTTCAGCGGGATCCATGGCCGGATCTACTGTCACGATGCCGGCTGGCAGGTAGTGGATCCTCTGTGCCAGAGAGGGATTGGCGTGGACCGTGCTAGTGGATCGGTTCTAAGTCACTACTGGTTTTCACCAGAGCCCGCCGCAAAGCGGGATGGTCTTGCTGCGGCGGTAGTGACCAGGTCGTATCCACTAGCAACGGCTCAACCTCTCTGGCTGCTGAAGATAGGCGCGGTACAAGGGAGTAGACAGAAGCAAGGTCGGACGTAGCAGAAGGTCGGGCCGGCAGCAAGGATCGTAGTCAGGGGCAACGGCAGGAGGTCTGGAACACAGGCTAGGAACACACAAGGAAACGCTTTCACTGGCACGATGGCAAAAAGATCCGGCAAGGAAGTGCAGGGGAAGTGAGGTGATATAGGGAAGTGCACAGGTGATCACACTAATTGGAACCACTGCGCCAATCAGCGGCGCAGTGGCCCTTTAAATCGCAAAGACCCGGCGCGCGCGCGCCCTAGGGAGCGGGGCCGCGCGCGCCGGGACAGGACAGACGGAGAGCGAGTCAGGTACGGGAGCCGGGGTGCGCATCGCGAGCGGGCGCTACCCGCATCGCGAATCGCATCCCGGCTGGAGGCGGTATCGCAGCGCCCCGGGTCAGTGGATCTGACCGGAGCGCTGCAGTGAGGAGAGTGTAGCGAGCGCTCCGGGGAGGAGCGGGGACCCGGAGCGCTCGGCGTAACAGTGGCAGAGGACTACTCTCTCTATTAAATACAGAATTTCCTAAAAGGGTATGTGAAAAGTAGGTTTTTTAAAAAGGCAATATTTCAATAATTTAGTTTTATATTTGGCTCGGGGTGCTTTAAAAAAAAAAAAAAAAAAAAAAAAAAAACAACCATACTTACCTGCCCCTATCCCCCACCACTACCAGTCTGACAGCTCTGGTTAATGCTGCTCTCCACTACTTCCTACTGTCCGTGATGGGTGGTTCCCACAGGAACAGTCCACTAAGCCAGTAACCAACTGCATTGGTGACCTAAGTGTGCAGTTCTTTTAGGGACTACACATCACAGGAAGTGGAGCGTTATGGAAACCAATACTGCAGTGGTGACCTATGTTAATGATTGGCTAAGCTTGCAGTACCAGTGTGGACAGCCCCTCATAGGAAGCACTAGCAGGAAGAATGCAGAGAGCAGTGAGAACCAGAACGGCAGTGGTGACCTATCTTAGGATCTGCCCACTTAGCCAACCATTATGTGGACAAACCATCATAGGAGGCAGAAAGAAGCGGAAACAAGAATGCTAGTTGTCATCTTAGAGATTGGTGAAACGGGCATCACAAAAAGGAGGAAGAAGCGGAGAGCAGTGGAAAACAGAGTGGCAGTGGTGACGTCTAGTCATTGATTGGCTAAGCAGGCAGTTCCAGTAGAGTCAACGCATCACAGGAAGAAGCGGAGAGCAGTGGAAACCAGATCGGTAGTGGTGACCCATTTTTTTCAGTGACTTTCTAAGCATCATCGGATGCAGAAAGAAGCTGAGAGCTGCGCAAACCAGAACAGCAGTGGCAGAGGAGAGGGGCAGTTGACAACCCCTTTTTAGTTAATATGTGTCCTGAAATATATTAATAGTAGTGTCAATATATATAACTTCACCAGTGCTTCCCAGTGAGTGATGTGCCCAAAAAGATGCTATGGATACACGGTGGGCTACCCAGAAAACCACACTTAGGGGAAACAAATGTTTTATATGTGTTATCCAGCACTATATGGGGCTTATGTTAGGACCCTAATACTATGAAGTAAGTACACTATATATATATATATATGTGTATATATATATATATGTCTGATCACGGGAGTCCCACCGCTGGGGACCCCTGCGATCTCCGTGCTGCATCGGGCGTTCCTTTTTAGAGCGTCGGGTGCAGTGCTGGAGGTTCGTGACGTCATGGCCGTGCCCCGCTCATGATGTCACACCCCATCAATGCAAGTCTATGGGAGGGGGCGTGACGGACGTCACGCCCCCTCCCATAGACTTGTATTGAGGGGGACATGGCCTAGACGACACGAGCGTGGCATGACCATGATGTCATGAGCCTCTGCCTCGCATTGCCAGTTATCCGTCACGGAGCAAAGTTGGTTCCATGCATCGGATGTCTGGGGTGCAGCCCAGATTGCGGGGGTCCCCAGCGGCAGAACCCCCACGATCAGACATCTTATCTCCTATCCTTTTGGATATGGTATAAGATGTCTAGGGGCGGAGTACCACTTTAACTTTAAAGGGGTATTCCAGGCAAAACCTTTTTATATATATATATATATATATATATATATATATATATATATATGTATATATATATATATATATATATCAACTGGCTCCGGAAAGTTAAACAGATTTGTAAATTACTTAATCCTTCCAATAGTTATTAGCTTTTGAAGTTTTCTGTCTAACTGCTCAATGATGATGTCACGTCCCGGGAGATGGGAGAATATTCCCATAGGAACTGCACAGCTCCCGGGACGTGAGTCATCAGAGAGCAGATAGACAGAAAACAACAACTCAACTTCAGAAGCTAATAACTATTGGAAGGATTAAGATTTTTTAATGGAAGTAATTTACAAATCTGTTTAACTTTCCAGAGCCAGTTGATATATATAAAAAAAAGTTTTGGCCTGGAATACCCCTTTAATTGTAGAGTTTTTTTTTTTTTTTTTTTACTTGATTGAGCCTCATGATTTATCTTACAGCTGAGAAAGCTGGGTGTGTTCCATGAATCCATAACGCCTTTTGATGTAACTCAACCAGTAAAGGAAACCCCTCTGAGAAGAGCCCGTTTGCTATATACATTTCTATTAGCTGAATTGTGATGATGAGTAGGAGACCGATCTGATGATTTATTTATTACCGTAAACTATTCAGTATAGCCTTCTGCAATCTCGTTTTAAGACACTTCCTCTTACCTAGTTGAAAAACATTGACTCTGGCGCCACATCCATCTATTGTAATAGTTTGTTAGTCAGTTCGGAAATAATATTTTCTAAAAATGAGAAAAATACTTGAGCTAAAAAAAATTAAAATTAAATAAAAAAATAAAAAATTCCACTATAGGATTTTAATCTGCTTGTATATGTGCCCAGTTACTTTAATGGATTTAGACTACTTGGCAAAAATAGCTGTTGAGGGATTTATGATCCACATATGCTGCGAAGAGACTCGATTCAAAAGAAAGTGAAATCACATGGGTACATGCGGGGAAACAGAAGATGGGCAAATAAAATGCACATTATTTTAGTAACTGAGATGGAAATATCACTATATTCACTTATGGACTGACGGCACTTATGCTTCAAAGGTAATAGGATGGGCCATAACTGGGGGGGATCCAAGGCCTGGGATCCCTGCCATTTGGCATATGAATGTTTTTCGGGGGACCTAAGGCATCTAAAAGCATCTCTAGCTGTTGTCATCTGTGTCTAGCTCAGAGCCGGTTCTGCCTATAGGCAAAATAGATTCTTGTAGGAAAACCGCACTCCCATTGTGGTATATCCAGGTGCAGGCTGGTCTGGCCCAGGTGAGGCCCCCAAAAATACGAAAAAAAGCAGCAGCACTCCGGTTCAGATGAAAAAGTGGTGTTTAGGCTTTATGAGACGTGTGAGACGGTCGAAACGTTGAGTGTTACACGGGATGAATAAAGCCTAAACACCACTTTTTCATCTAAACCGGAGTGCTGCTGTTTTTTTTCCGTATAGGCAAAACAGGGGCGCCACTCTGCCCGCTGCAAAGTTAGTAACCTCTAACGCACTCTAAAGCACTCTCCGCTCGTCCGAAGCACCCGTCCAGCCAGAACCAGTCGCGTTAAGAGGGAGTTTGTTACAGTGTGTCACTCCAGTAGTAAGGTGGGCCGTGTCAAAGGGCAGAGCCAATGGGCAGGGTCAAAGGGCAGCAAAATTAGCTTTCGCCTAGGGTGGCAAAAATCCTTGCACCAGCCCTGGTCTAGTTGACACTCATTCCTCCCCCTATTCCTCCACAATTAGTCACGTTAGTTTCAGCATCCAATATTCTAATGTGGGCCTAGACCGTCAACTGGGCGGTCACTGCCATTTAGGGAGAACATTCATGCCCCATTGGCAAATGAGCAGTGGTTGTTGCTCCCGGACAGTCAGTCCATAGACTAAAATGATGTCCATATGTGGTCACTACTGTTCAGTAGACAGGACGTGAACCTGAGCGCTCTCCCTCTGGTGGACAGTGGACAGTCTAGGCCCGAGTTAGCATATCAGGTGCAGAAACTAATGCTACCCGTGACTTAGGAGAAGAGGGAATGGTAGGCTAAAATAAAATATATAATGCAGAATTACTGGAGCGCCGCATCAACACGGAGGAAGACAGATGAATGTTTTAATAGATGCCTAAGGTCGTCTTTAAAGGGGTACTCCGCTGCTTAGCGTTTGGAACAAACTTTTCTGGACTTGCATTGAGGGGGCTATAGTGTTACGAGCTCCCGGCGTGCCGGCTGCAGCGTTAGGAACAGTTAGTTCCAAACGCTGAGCAGTGGAGTACCCCTTTTTAAGTGTTCCTTTTATACCAACTGTAATGCTTAGACCTTGTTGCCCTACAAGTCATAACATCCAGTATCTGACGAATGAACCAACATGGTTACACAACTAAATCAAACTAAAAACACTGCTGTATGTGCTATTATGTATGTGGATCATGATCTGGTGGGCATAACCAATGTGCTCCCTCTTTCTTTCTTGGAGGGCCAGTGAACACACGGAAAACCTTTTCCCAACCTATCCCTGCTCCACATATATAAGGCAGCCCATCCTTGCCTGTGCCATAGGTTCCTTGTGCGCTTGTGTTTTACCTGCCTTCCGATCCTATCTCGGTCTGATCTCCTTTAACGTATTGTTTCTCCTAGGTGACTACGGTTGACTACAAACTAGAGCAGTCCTAACCTGTTTGCCTATCCCTGATCTAGCATTCGACATCTGCCTGGACTAGCATTACACCAGTTCCTCTTGGCCCATTGGGCCAGCTGCCTCCCACAAAGGGTTACAAACTGGTAGCCCTCTGCCCAGTAGTCCAGATTAGAGTCCAGTGCAGGACTGTTTTCTTAAAGGGTACCTCTCATCAAATAAACTTTTGATATATTTTAGATTAATGAATGCTGAATAACTTTCCAATAGCATGTTAATGTAAAATATGCTTCTTTCTATTGTATTTTTCCCGATCAGTCCTGTCAGCAAGCATTTCTGACTCATGCTGGAGTCCAAAACACTCAGAGCTGCCAGCCTGCTTTGTTCACAGCCAAACAGGCTGTGAACAAAGCAGGCTGGCAGCTCTGAGTGTTCTCCTTGGTGAACAAAGCAGACTGGCAGCTCGTAGTGTTTAGGACTCCAGCATGAGTCTGAAATGCTTGCTGCCAGGACTGGTAGGGAGACCCCTAGTGGTCATTTCTTCAAAGTGGAAAATTAAATAGAAAGAAGCATATTTTTTAATATCAAAAGTTTTTTTGATGAGAGGTACCCTTTAACAACCGCCCCCCCCCCACGCCATTTGATTACCCCCCCCCCCACCCCCACCCCCTTGGGCCCTTTCATCACCATGTCAGAGGTTTGCAGGATTTTGTAGGACCTGCTGTATGTTCTGTGACCGCCAGCTCATAAATCCAAAATTTCCCATCCCCATACAGTGGTCAGAGGCTAAAACCGGGTAGACTACTTGGGGCACTATTACACAGGGTGATTATGTTCTGAATAGGCCAATTTAACCCTGTATAATAGGGCCAGCCGAAGAACACTGAATCATCATTCATTTTAATATGCTAAAAACCATTGCCTCACCTCTCCCCATGTAGCGGCCTATAAATGATGGAAGCAGAGGACATCACAAACGATTCAATCATCATCCCGACAACCATTACCGCATATCGGTCAATATGATATAAGAGCTTGTTTGTACCCCATATAATCGGGCCCTTAGCCCCAAGCCAAATCATTGGGGTAGGATGACACAACTAATGATGCTGAGTGTCCATTTCCCTGAGGGATCTATTGAGTTCACATGGTAGATGGGGAGGGATGAAGGAGGGTGTTCGTAACGCCAAAAAACATGTCAATCCTCTCCTGGTTTGTCTGGATATTCATTCAATTGAAAAGATAATTAGGGATGGCAAGATTGTTTCTACTCTCTCCACACCAGTGTTTCCCAACCAGGGTGCCTCCAGCTGTTGCAAAACTACAACTCCCAGCCCGGACAGCCTACAGCACTTTAACTGCAGGTCAATGGCCCATAAAATGCTTTCCGTCTGCATTTCCACCACATTTAACCCCCCCCCTTCCCCTGTTCCTCAATGCAGATGTGGCCATTGAAGTTTGTTGTTGTTGTTTTTTGTAGGAAAATGTCCCGTAACTAGTGATTTTCTAATAAGATAATGTGATAAAAAAAAATCCCAGAACATTTTACGTTCCCTTAAATATTTCCTTATTGCCCAACCCCGCGCCCAAGATCCTGATTTTAATGAACCCTGGAGATTGTTTACAGCGGAGTATTTCGGCAGGCCGGGATTAATGAGTCTGTCCTTGCCTACTAATAAACATTCTACAAAATGACATTAACTTCACTTAATGTTCTTAAAAAAAAAAAACCTAAAACACAACTTGGTCCAACTGGCCGGCACGCAGCTTCCTCGCTAATAATTATCTTTGTTTTTTTGCCGTTTGTTTTAGTTCAGTCAAAGTGCTTTTCCAGAAGATGTTCTGTAAATGATTACCATATGTGTCCTTAATACAGAAATAGTGAGAGTAATTGGTCGAGGAACTCACAAAAGGCCAAACTGGGCCAATTACAAAAAAAAAATTATAATAATAAAAAAACAAAAAAAAACAGTGAATTATTTAACCATTTTACTACCAGAATAGATTGAAGGATGTTACAGCACCTATAGGACCTAGCAGAGGCCTCAACCTGCTGCGACAACTAATCGGCACCCTGGAATTACATCACTGGGGTGCTGATCGGACCCCCTATACCACTGGTGATGCATCCAAACACTGTTTACATGCTGTGATTGCTATTGAGCATCCAAACCTTTAAGGAAGCACTCCAGTATCTGTTTTATGCCACCACAGCTGCATCCATGGGATTCATTTCTATAACTGGGTCATGTGATCACCACTATGACCCACAGAAAGTTGCAGTGCTGACTTCCTGTGAACTACAGGATAACATCATTGCCTACTAGCTCTCAGATTCCTCCCCTCCAGCTCTATCTGTATACTGCTGCTGCTATCTCTATGGGATTAGGATATAACGTGGCTATACACATCCCCTCCAGCTTTCTCTGTATACTGCTGCTGCTATCTTTATGGAATCAGGATATATAGTAGTTATACACCTTCCCTTCAGCTTTCTCTGTATACTACTGCTGCTCTCTCCATTGGATCAGGATATATAGCAGTTATACATCTCGTACACCTCCCCTCAGCTCTGTCTGTATACTGCTGCTGCTTTCTCTATGAGATCAAGATATATTGTAGTCATAAATCTCCCCTCCAGCTCTATCTGTATGTTGCTGCTATCTCCATGAGATAAGGACATAGAGCTGGAGGGGAAGTGTATAATTACCATATGTCCTTAACTCATGGAGATAGCAGCAGTATACAGATAGAGGGGAAAATTTATGACTACTATATATCTTGATCCCGTAGAGAAAGCAGCAGCAGTATACAGATAGAGCTGGAGGGGAGATTTATGACTACTATATATCCTGATCCCATAGAGAAAGCAGCAGCAGTATACAGATAGAGCTGGAGGGGAGATTTATGACTACTATATATCCTGATCCCATAGAGAAAGCAGCAGCAGTATACAGATAGAGCTGGAGGGGAAGTTTATAATTACTATATCTGTATACTACAGCTGCTTTCTTTGTGGGATCAGGATATATAGTAGTCATAAATCTCCCCTCCAGCTCTATCTGTATACTGCTGCTATCTCTATGAGATAAGGATATATAGTAATTATACACTTCCCCTCCAGCTCTATCTGTATACTGCTGTTGCTATCTCTGAGATCAGGATATATAGTAGTTATACACCTCCCTTCCAGCTCTATCTGTATACTGCTGCTATCTCTGTGAGATAAGGATATATAGTAATTACCGGTATACACTTCCCCTCCAGCTCTATCTGTATACTGCTGCTGCTATCTCTGAGATCAGGATATATAGTAGTTATATACCTCCCCTCCAGCTCTACCTGTATACTGCTGCTGCTATCTCTGAGATCAGGATATATAGTAGTTATATACCTCCCCTCCAGCTCTATCTGTATACTGCTGCTGCTATCTCTGAGATCAGAATATATAGTAGTTATACACCTTCCGTGAGGTTGTGTTCCCGCATTGCCTTTCTTGCTGCATTTTTCTTCTGTTTTTACTGTGATTTTCACTAAATTGCAGCAAAAAAGTGGCTATTTTACTGCAGTTATGGAAATCGCAATAAAAATGTGTAATTTTTTTATCCTCTATTTCTGAAAGTCACAGCAAAAACTGCCTAAATTCAGTAAGAATTCAATCTGCGCACACGGCCTAAAGATTTAAAATCATCATAAAATGCCTCAATTATTGGTCAAATCACTTTCACCTTATGACAATATTTCTGTAAAAAAAAATTCTGTTTAAAAAAACGCATCAAATATGAGTTTAATGAGTTCCCCTGATTAACCTCCAGCATCAGCTGCCTAATTAGATGTCCAGGTGCAGTGATCAGACTCCACACCCTCTCTGAACAGCCAGAAGATTCATAGGAAATGTAGAAAAATGACAGAATTATGTCAATGATAAAGTATCTAGAGATGAGCGAACTTACAGTAAATTCGATTCGTCACGAACTTCTCCGCTCGGCAGTTGATGACTTTTCCTGCATAAATTAGTTCAGCTTTCCGGTGCTCCGGTGGGCTGGAAAAGCTGGATACAGTCCTAGGAGACTCTTTCCTAGGACTGTATCCACCTTTTCCAGCCCACCGGAGCACCTGAAAGCTGAACTAATTTATGCAGGAAAAGTCATCAACTGCCGAGCCGAGAAGTTCGTGACGAATCGAATTTACTGTAAGTTCGCTCATCTCTAAAAGTATCATACAAAATGGAGCCTTAGGGTGCATGCACACTACGTTTCTTAAGATACGGGACCGTATACAGCTGGGGAGAGGGGGGCGGGGCAACCGCACGCTGCCATATGCGGTCCCGTATCTAATGTATTTCAATGAGCGACCGCTGCCTCCGGTCGGCTCAGTTTTGCCCCATATACGGTTTCCCGACCGGACCTAAAAAACGCTCGTTCGTAGGTCCAGTCGGGAAACCGTATATGGGGCAAAACTGAGCCGACCGGAGGCAGCGGTCGCTCATTGAAATACATTAGATACGGGACCGCATACGGCAGCGTGCGGTTGCCCCGCCCCCCTCTCCCCAGCCGTATACGGTCCCGTATCTTAAGAAACGTAGTGTGCATGCACCCTTCATGCATGCTACATCAGCAAAAACAGGTAAGCGCAAGGCATAGACAAAATAAATCCGTATAGATGTGGACTGTACAAGGCTGTGAAATAGTGGTCTCCAAACTGTGGCCCTCCAGATGTTGCAAAACTACAACTCCCAGCATGGCCGGACAGCCGTTGGCTGTCCGGTCATGCTGGGAGTTGTAGTTTTGCAACATCTGGAGGGCCACAGTTTGGAGACCACCGCTGTAGAAGATCTTTCCAGCATCTCCCATTGTATCCACGTCCAATTCTCCTGCCTCCGCAATGTAAATAAACCCAAATAAAAGCAACATTTCTGGATATACATTTATCCGCTGTTTATTAGGGGATTAACCAAGGTCACGCTCTGAACTTGTAAAGTTTGTGACGATCTCCTAGGAAATATTAAAGAAAATGAATATCCTTCTCATAAACCTACCCTCATAAATATATCAATCCGGGTCCAACATTGTCTCCAAAAATTTGGAATATCTTTTTTTTTTTTTGTAGGAGTCATGTTGTCTGGCCATAAACTCTGTGATCTATTTCGGTGTAGGCGGCCAGGTCCTGACTTTACGACCACTGTCTTTTCATGCATATTTGGAATCTGCTTCATAAGAAATGATGAGACGGAGAACTTTATTTAAAGCGGGCCTGTCAGTAGGTTGTTTTTTTTTTTTTTTAGGGGGCGTAGCTGGATAGGCCTTTTGACCCTGAATCTGTACATAGGTTTTATTAGTTGATTGACCCCTCCAATGCCGAGATATCAGAGTTTAAAAAGATATGCAAATTAGGCTTTGGAGTCCACTGGGCGTTCCCCTTGGGTGCATGAGTCCAGGACTGTTTGGGCCGTTCACCAGTCACTCACTGTTTAAGACCTGCAGGTGCAAGGATTTTTTGCCAACCCAAGTGAAAGCTAATTTTGCCGCCCCCTTGACCCTGCCCATTGGCTCCACCCTTTGACACGCCCCACCTTACTACTGGGGTGACACACTGTAACAAACCTCCTCCTCATGAAATCTCCTTACTACTGGGGTGACACACTGTAACAAACCTCCTCCTCATGTAATCTCCTTACTACTGGGGTGACACACTGTAACAAACCCCCTCCTCATGTAATCTCCTTACTACTGGGGTGACACACTGTAACAAACCTCCTCCTCATGTAATCTCCTTACTACTGGGGTGACACACTGTAACAAATCTCCTCCTCATGTAATCTCCTTACTACTGGGGTGACACACTGTAACAAACCCCCTCCTCATGTAATCTCCTTACTACTGGGGTGACACACTGTAGCAAACCTCCTCCTCATGTAATCTCCTTACTACTGGGGTGACACACTGTAACAAACCTCCTCCTCATGTAATCGCCTTACTACTGGGGTGACACACAGTAACAAACCTCCTCCTCATGTAATCTCCTTACTACTGGGGTGACACACTGTAACAAACCTTCTCCTCATGTAATCTCCTTACTACTGGGGTGACACACAGTAACAAACCTTCTCCTCATGTAATCACCTTACTACTGGGGTGACACACTGTAACAAACCAAATTACTTCTATATAAAAATCTTAATCCTTCCAGTACTTATCAGCTGCTATATTCTCCACGGGAAGTTATTTTTTTTTCTTTTTGAATTTCTTTTCTGTCTGACCACAGTGCTCTCTGCTGACACCTCTGTCCATGTCGGGAACTGTCAAGAGTAGGAGCAAATCCCCATAGAAAAACAGAGCTGTCAGCAGAGAGCACTATGGTAAGACTGGAAAGAAATTAAAAAAGAAAAGAACTTCCTGGAGCATACAGCAGCTGGTAAGTACTGGAAGGATTACGATTTTTTAATAGAAGTAATTTACAAATCTGTATAACTTTCTGGCACCAGTTGATTTAAAAAAATAAATAAAAAATAATCGTTTTCCACCGCAGCACCCCCTTTAAACAGAAGAATGGCTTTAGATCCGTCTACAGGAAGCCAATCCACCCTGTAAATGGACGCTTGGACTGCCCCTTATGAGAATGAGGGGGTAACTCCCTTCCAGCCATTTCCACCCACCAGTACAAGCTTATGTATCACGACCAGGGCTGGTGCAAGGATTATTGCCACCATAGGCGAAAGCCAATATTGCCATCCCTTGACACCGCCCTTTGGCAAGCCCCACCTTCCTACTGGGGTAACACACTGTAACACCCCCCTCTTTAGCATCCCCCCTCCCTGCAACGGTGGTGCTGGCTGGGCAGGTGCTTCCTATGAGTGGGTGCTTTGGATTCTGGCTAGCTTCCAACTTTCTTGCAGCAGGCAGAGCTGTGCCCCCATCAAGAGGGCGCTCTAGGCTGCTGCCTATTTTGCTTAAAGGGGTACTCCGCCCCTAGACATCTTATCCCCTATCCAAAGGATAGGGGATAAGATGTCAGATCGCCGCGGTCCCGCTGCTGGGGAGCCCTGGGATCCCCGCTGCGGCACCGCGCTATCATTATCATTACGAACTCGCCCTGTGCGTAATGACGGGCGATACGGGGGCCGGAGCAGCGTGACGTCATGGCTCCGCCCCTCGTGACATCACGCCCGTCCCTTTAATGCAAGTCTATGGGAGGGGGCGTGACGACCGCCACGCCACCTCCCATAGACTTGTATTGAAAGGGGCGGGCCGTGACATCACGAGGGGCGGAGCCGTGACGTAACAATTCTCCGGCCCCTGTACTGCCCGTCATTACGTGCAGAGCGAACTCGCTCTGTGCTGTAATGATAGCGGGGTGCTGCAGCGGGGATCCCAGGGCTCCCCAGCAGCGGGACCGCGGCGATCTGACATCTTATCCCCAATCCTTTGGATAGGGGATAAGATGTCTAGGGGCGGAGTACCCCTTTAAAGGCAGAACCGGCCCTGACAGTCTCCAAACTGTGGACCTCTAGATGTTGCAAAACTACAACTCCTAGCATGCCCGGACAGCCGTTGGCTGTCCGGGCATGCTAGGAGTTGTAGTTATGCAACATTTGGAGGTCTACAGTTTGGAGACCACTGTAATGGCCTCTGCTCTATTTTGAAAAACTAGGAGAACATCTCAGCAGTTTTCGTTTTTTTTTCTCTCTTCTGGCGTAAAAAAAAAATCTCTATTGTTTCAAGTACAAATCATTTTTATTAATACTTCTTCCTGTAATAGTCGCATATTGAACTTGAAAGAAAACAGCTGAGCAATTACGAGGAAGCACATCATTAATTCAGAATACTAATGTTACGTAGAGGGATTTTATGTCTTGAACTTGACTGCGGCGCACAATGTGGGTCAGAAATTAGACTTTCCGGTCCCTACTAAAAGAACCGCTGACCTGAAGGCACTACCCCCTTTTTTATGGCCCCAGAAATACCTGGGGATACAACTGCCTAAATCTCTCTTTCTGCTATACGATTCCAACTATGTCCCCCTTCTACGTAAACTTGCTAACACATTAAAGGGGTACTCTTTTTTTTTTTTTTTTATATATATTTTTTTTTAAATCAACTGGTGCCAGAAAGTTGACCAAATATGTAAATTACTTCTATTAAAAAAATCTTAATCCTTCCAGTACTTATTAGCTGCTGAATACTCCAGAGGAAATTCTTTTCTTTTTGGAACACGGAGCTCTCTGCTGACATCACGGGCACAGTGCTCTCTGCTGACATCTCTGTCCATTTTAGGTTTGCTGTGGGAATTTTCTCCTACTCTGGACAGCTCTTAAAATGGACAGAGGTGTCAGCAGAGAGCACTGTGGTCATGATGTTAGCAGATAGCTCGGTGTTCCAAAAAGAAAATAATTTCCTCTGGAGTATTCAGCAGATAATAAGTGCTGGAAGAATTAAGATTTTTTTGTAGAAGTAATTTACAAATTTGTTTAACTTTCTGGCACCAGTTCATTTAAAAAAAAAAAAAAAAAAAAAAAAGTTTTCCACCGGAGTAACCCTTTAAGTTACAAGAGAACCACTTCATATTACTCACGAGATGGTACAAGACTCCTGACATTCTATATGGTTCGATTTGGTTTAAAGGGGTTCTCCGCTGCCCGGCCTTCTGGAGCTCCGCTCGCAGCGTTCGGAAGTTTATTACTCCGAACGCTGTGTGCGGGCTTCCGTGTTCGAGGCCGCCCCCTCGTGATGTCACGCCCACCCCATGACATCGCGCCCCCTTCCCATAGACTTTCGTTGAGGGGGCGGACATGACATCATGAGGGAGCGGCCTCGAACACGGGAGCCCGCACACAGCGTTCGGAGTAATAAACTTCCGGACACTGCGAGCGGAGCTACAGAAGGCAGGGCAGTGGAGAACCCCTTTAACAAACTTCAAGTCTTGCTGGAGGTGCGGGGGAGAAGTGGGCAACCTGACTCATATTTGGTGGACATGTCCTGTCCTTTTAGAAGGATTTTGAAGACAACATCAATATAGTTTCCATGCTCCCTTTCCATGGCACTCATCGTTCTAACATTACCCACACCCTCCCTTAACCCTCCAACCAAATCCTTGCCCACCCATATATTGGCGGCCTCAAAGGTCCTTATTCCCCAGCTATGGCGACAGGCGGGGTACCTCCTACTACGGCATAGTGGCTGGAGAAACTGAACCAGATATGTAGGCTGGAGGAGCGAACTAGTTGGCAATCCCTTACTCATGATAGATTTGAGGGCCCTTAGCTCTCCTATAAGCGCCTTCACCCAAACTAACACCTTGACACATCGTCGCTCTAACTGGTTTTTAATATATTTCCCTCAGATTAATGGAATCTCACTTCCTATCTTTAATCAAACTCCCCTCTATCCTTCCAACACCCTCACCCCCACCCTGTGATATTATCAGGAACAACTCTAGGCTGAACTGGGGCAACTCCTCCCCCCACTACTCTATATACGAAAGAATTTCAGGGTTCCCATTGGGCATACAGGGTCACATGGGCTTGCACTGCTCCAGTCATAAAGGTATTGAACATATATGAATACACATATAAAAATAACATATAACATGACACTTTGGTAAAGTGCCGGAACACAATAGATATGGCAATAAGACCCTCAGTGGGCCAAACCCCTGTGCCGAAGGGCCGCCTGAGGCAGTCCAAAGCCACAGGACAGCCTTTGGTGCTGGGACAAAGCTGAACGACGTCCTCAGGGGTTCCATGAATTTCCTTATGGATTTTCTCTTGGATTGACCCATTGTTGGTTTTTCTCAAGCTTAATGAACATTATGATGCTCGAGGAAAACCAGCAATGGGTCAACCCAAGAGAAAATCCATCAGGAAATCCACTTTCTACAAGGCCTGAAACAGTAGGAAGCTAAGGAAAGGGGAACCAGCTCAAGAGTTTAGATAACCTCTTCTCCAACTGAGGATCTAAGGATGGTCACACACCTTCAATAGCTGTTTAATGAACCTTTGCTGACATCTATCCCTCCTGACAACCCCCCCCCCCCCCAATGGACTAGAACATCTAGCTCGGCTGAATGTTCATGTATCCTCAGTAAAAAAAAAAGATGTTGACAGACATTTTGGACACTGGTTTATCTCTTTGAGAACAAAATGGTGGAACAGTTGAAATCCAACATGCCTAGCACTTCTGACATCATCTGTTGGGGGAAAGTTAATAGGTCCCCATATATTTAAATGGGCACTATCATTCAAACTAATTTTTGCTATTGCACTCCTTATGATAAATAAAAAATATTTCTAATGTACTTTGTTTAAAAAAATGAAAGTTTTCGATGTTTTATTTGTGTTTAAAAAAGCTGCCACTAGGTGTCTCCGACTTGTCCAGAGCACATACCCCCCCCCCCCCCATCTCTTGCACAGACTTTGGACTCCTGCTGGCCTGGCAGAAGTCATCCAAAATCAGGAAATGCAGTCTGGAGTGCTGAGGGGTGTGTGTGCAGCCTTAGCTAATCATAGCTCATCTCACACTGAACTGCTCTGGGCTGTGTGTGTAGCAGAGTGAGGGAGGAAGTTCTCCCCTGTATGACTTCAGATGATGTCACGCCTGCTGGGGAACGCCCCTTCCCAGTCTGACCCTGACTGAGGCTGAGCAGAAAATACAGATCAATATCAAGGTAGAAAACTAACAAATAATAAAAATAAGGGCAGGGGGTGGTTTATCATGATGGGGGCGGTGAACTGGGAGGATTATAAATAAATTAACATGATTTTGAGAGGTACTCTTTAAGTTAGTTGGTTGGTCCTGCCAAAGTTGGATTGGCTGACTTTTTACTAACTTAATGGTGCTTCTTGTTCTTGCCAGGACTTTTGGGGTTAGCCCATTTCTGATCCTCATTTCCTTACTATAAGCCTGTGTCCCAGAAATCCTGATTTTATGAATTAAAGATCTTTTGACAGGTAAAGTAGGGACAAAGCAAAGCTGAACTAAGTCCTCAGGGGTCCCATAAACTTCCTTATTGATTTTTTCTAGGTTGACCCATTGCTGGTTTTCCTCATTCACCCAAGTATCTGTTCATGATGCTCGAAGAAAACCAGAAATGGGTCAACCCAAGAGAAAATCCATGTGGAAAGACACTTTCCACAAGACATGAAATAATAGTAAGCAAGGGACGAGGAATATTTGGCAATATTTTCCCCAACTAAAGATGGCCACACACCTTCAATAGCTTCTTTATGAACCTTTGTTCAGCTGACAACTATCACTCCTGATCCCTTCATATACATGAACATCTAGATCAGCTGCATGTTCGTGTATTCCCAGTAGAAAGGATGGCCAAGGTCAGGACCAGCTCTGCCTATAGGCTAAATAGGCAGCTGCCTAGAGCGTCCTCTTGTTGGAGGGGCGCCACTCTGACTGCCACAAGAAAGTTAGACAACCAGAATAAGGATTGACCGATATCGATTTTTTTAGGGCCAATACCGATAATCTGTGGAGGTTAGGGACGATAGTCGATAACTTTTATACCGATATTCCGGTATAAGTTATCGGCTATTTATCCCCCCCCCCCCCCCCGCCCCGCTGCAGATCATTGATTTAAAGCGGGCACTTTAAATCAATGAACTGCAGCGGCTTTTGCGGTGCCATAGGCTGTCGCCACTACCCGCTTCTCTCCCCCTGCCTGTCCGGGGTCCTCCTGAGTCCTATCACTGCCACCGCGCCCCTTACCACCGCACCGCACCCCCCACCGCACCGCCCCGGCCCCATTGCCTCCCCCATCCCTGTTTTTATAATTACCTGTTCCCTGGGGCCGGGGTCCACACTACATCTGGCTCCGGCGGCGTCCTCCTGAGCTGTCACTGTGCGCACTGACGGTGACGTCGCATTGAGGACGTCACTCGTCAGTGCGCACAGCGTAACGCAGGACGCAGAAGGAGCCAGAAGTAGCGTGGACCCCGGCCCTCGGGAACAGGTAAATATAAAAACGGGGATGGGGGAGGCACTGGGGCCGGGGCGATGTGGTGGGTGGTGCGGTATGGGGAGCGGGGCATTATTGTATTATCGGCAAGGTAATTGCCGATACCGATAATGCCCAAAATCGTGAATATCGGCCAAACCAATAATCGGTCGATCCCTAAACCAGAATCCAAACCACTCGTGACGCGTGCCAATTTTGGCCAATGGGCAGTGTCAAGAGGGTGGGAAAATTAGCTTTAGCCTAGAGTGGCAAAAATCCTTGCGGCACCACTGGCCAAGGTGTTGACCGACAAATCGGGCACCAGTTGAGCAGTTGAAATCCAACATCAAATGTTTGGCTTACATATGACGACCGTATGTGGGGGGCCTTAATTCGTACTTCTTGTCCTTTCCAGCCCATTTTCGGTCCACCTTTTCTTACTATAAGCCGAAGTCAGTCCCAGAGATCCCGGTTTTCGAAATTCTAGACAAGACTCTCCAGGACTCGTCGCGAGGATAATCACATGACACAGTCAGTCAGGATACATTCTCCGTGCACATCTGGCCTGTACTTGCAAATGGATTTATAACCTATTCAGTCAAGTGTGCAGTAAACTGGTGTGAAATGTACAAGCGTGAGATCAGCCGCTACCCACACTCGCTGTTCTGCAGCCCATTCCCAGAATTACATACGTTTCTCCCCAGTGGGATCTTGCTGACAGCCAAAAAAACTCCAACTTAATCTGAAATATTTAAACAGTGTTAAACTGGCGCTGGGGAAATCCTGTACACACTCCCTGTACTGCGATTGATTTACGGGCTGCCAAGTGCCATCCCCTCAGCTAGACTCCTGCAGGGTTAATGAGAGGTCTCCATAACACCACAGTATGGGGGTGTAAATACAGGCAGAGAAGAAGCGTTAATTCTGTTTTAATTAAAGTAAACATGGAGGCAGTGACACTACAGGGGTGTAGCCAGTCCCACCACCGATCCCCCCCCCCCTCTCCCCAACCTTAATACTCTCAGTCCCAGAACATGCGCTTTTTCGCTTTTATTGTTTTTGCTACATAGAAATTGCTTATTCACTAGAGCAGGACACTTCTCTATCAGACAGGTGACAGCGCCTGTGGATTAGAGGGTGCCAGGCGAACAATCTGTTTTCACCCTCTACTTAACGTGCACGTTGGACGTGTCAAAATGCAACAAAATGAGGCAGATTAATACATGTTCTGTGATCGCCTCGGGGTGGGGGTGATGGACGGTAGGGGGATGAACTGCGATCTGATGGAGATGCCGAATTGGCTTGTTAGTATGGGGGGAACAGGTTGCAAAATGAACTTGTCAAAGTAAAAGGACGCCATTTCTTCCTAGATAAGTGTTTCCCAACCAGGGTGCCTGCAGCTGTTGCAAAACTACAACTTCCAGCATGCCCGGACAGCTGTCGGCTGTCCGGGCATGCTGGGAGTTGTAGTTTTGCTACAGCTGCAGGCACCCTGGTTGGAAAATGCTGACCTAGATCCTTAAAATGTTTTTTTTTTTTTTTTAAATCAACTGGTGCCAGAAAGTTAAACAGATTTGTAAATGACTTCTATTAAAAAAAAATCTTTACGCTTCCAGTACTTTTTAGCAGCTGTATGCTACAGAGGAAAATTCTTTTCTTTTTTAATTTGTTTTTTGTCTTGTGCTCTCTGCTGACACCTCTGTCCGTGTCAGGAACTGTCCAGAGCAGCATAGGTTTGCTATGGGGATTTTCTCCTACTCTGCACAGTTCCTGATAAGGGCATCAGGTGTCAGCAGAGAGCACTGTGGACAAGACAAAAAATAAATTCAAAAAGAAGAAAATAATTTCCTCTGTAGCATACAGCTGCTAAGTACTGGAAGGGTAAAGATTTTTTAATAGAAGTCATTTACAAAACTGTTAAAGGGGTACTACTGTGGAAAACTTTTTTTTTTTTTTAATCAACTGGTGCCAAAGTTAAACAGATTTGTAAACTACTTCTATTAAATCTTAATCCTTCCAGTACTTTTTAGGGGCTGTATACTACAGAGGAAATGTTTATCTTTTTGGATTTCTCTTATGTCACGACCACAGCGCTCTCTGCTGACCTCTGCTGTCCATTTTAGGATTTGTCCAGAGCAGGAGAAAATCCCCATAGCAAATATATGCTGCTCTGGACAGTTCCTAAAATGGACAGCAGAGGTCAGCAGAGAGCACTGTGGTCGTCACAGAAGAGAAATCCAAAAAGAAAAGCATTTCCTCTCTAGTATACAGCCCCTAAAAAGTACTGGAAGGATTAAGATTTTTTAATAGAAGTAATTTACAAAACTGTTTACATTTCTGGCACCAGTTGATTTAAAAAAATGTTTTCCAGCGGAGTACCCCTAAAGGGGGGCAGCTAAAACTGTGACACTGCACCCTTGTGTACCCCCCCCCCCCCCCGCAGTATGTTTTCATGGCAGGATCACACACTTCTGGGATCTCATGAATGCAGGTTGTGCAGTAAAATGATTTCAATAGAACCTCGAGATTTCTGGCCCAGATGAAAGTAATATATTTCTTTACTAATTCATTGTCACAAATACGAGTCTCCCTGTGAAGTGTCAGAAGATACCGAGGATATTTGAAGGACTCCCTTTTCTCCACATCTCTCTTATTTAGCCGTAGGCAAAACTTGAATGAGCAGAACAGCTCAGATTTCAGAAAAAAAAAGAAAAAGTAGAATTTCCAGTTAATATGGCACTGTCGTGTGTACACATCGCCCTTGGAGACTATGACTGCTCCAGGGGATACTGCGGAGGTATTTTTTAA
Source organism: Hyla sarda (assembly GCF_029499605.1). Taxonomy (NCBI): domain Eukaryota; kingdom Metazoa; phylum Chordata; class Amphibia; order Anura; family Hylidae; genus Hyla; species Hyla sarda. Next base: position 19,065,321 of record NC_079201.1, on the reverse strand, counting down.
TATTGGCGTTATGTTTATTTATGATCAAATGCAGATCGTTCCCAGACAACACAACTCAAGGGTTCAACAAATAGTTGAGAAAGTAGATTTCAGAAGGGAAAGGATGGCCATACAGTACTACCGAGGAGGAAGGAGTAACGGTTAAGGGTCTATTCACACCGTAGAATTTCCGTTTGCGGAATTCCGCCTCAAATTAAAGCCCATAGACTTCTATGGGATTCCGCACTCCCATTCACACTTCTGAAATTCCGCTTGCTACAATCCCTTGGGAATTTGGGAGGGTGGCCATGGTGTTATAGGATGGGTTTGCTAAATTCTTTTCCCCACTGTTTCCTGTATTATGAAATCTCCGTGGACTAGACATTAGGACAATAAAAATCCAATGAGGGAGGAAGGAAAGCAAACGTGTTGTATGAACACAATGTCCCCATCTCTTATTTTTCCTCTTATTTCATGTACAGAACATTAGAAGTTGGGCTGTAAACATGGTTTACTTAAAGGGGTACTCCGCTGCTATGACTTTACACAATGGTCAAATGTATTGATAAAGTTGTTTAACTCTCTAATATGCTTGCTGTGTCAATAATGCATATTATTTCCATTATACTTACTGTTCCTATGTGCAGGAAGTAGTGTAGTTTTTTGGTGCTTGGTGACTGCTGACAACGTTTGCGGCCATGTTGTTGTCAGGCCGCCCTGCAGTGTCGGCGTTGACGTTCGCATTTCCCTCCTCCCGTGTCCGTAGTCAAGCCGGCCCACTTCTTGAATATTCATTCTTTGAAATTGTGTGGGAATGACGTTTTCCACTTTCTTTGCCGCCCCTTGTGTGAGCGTCCTAGCCTGGTCCAATCGTCCTTTGCGCCAGGCGCATGCGTCATGTATATTTGAGAGTCGTCTTCGGCGCATAGTGCTCATGTCTGGTCATTTTGTGAATCACGTTCTCAGCACTACGCTGTAAGCGTAGTGCTAACGTCGGCTACGTCAGTAGCGTAGCCCTGCGCATGCGCAGTAGTCCTTACAGATAAGGGTTTACGTTAGTAGCGTAGCCCTGAGCTGTAAGGACAACTGGGCATGCGCAGGGCTACGCTAGGAACGTAAGCCCTGAACTGGAAGGAGAACTGCGCATGGCTATGCTACTAACATATGCTAAGTTAGCACTACGCTGGCAGCGTAGGGATGCGCAAGCGCACATTTCTCTACCGAACGATGAAACATAATGGGCGTGGAAAGAAGAAACAATAAATAAATAAAAAAGGGGCATGCACATAGGCGTGAACAAAAAAAGGATGGGCGGAATAACAAGGAAAAATAGGTGGCAACTAAGCGCATAATCAGGCCGCAAAGTATTAGGGGAATGGTAGTTTTCACGGACCGAACAGGAAATAAGCAACAACGTGAGCCAGACAGAATGCCAACTCAGGGAACAACAACGCTAATGGATAAGGCGCATACAGTACAGGGGTGTTATGTGAAGTCATCAAGTAAGAGGTAAAAAGTTGGTGAAATAAGCACTAGGCAGCGGAGTACCCCTTTAAAGGGGTACTCCACTGCCCCAGCATCCAGAACATTTAGCTGCAGCCCGCACCCAGCGTTCGGAACTAAAAGTTCCGGACGCTGGGGCAGTGGAGTACCACTTTTAAATATTTTATTGCTCCAATACATCTAACATAAAGAATAAAGCAGCTATGTGTGGGGTACAGTCAGTTAGCCTGCATAACTTGTGATTCATTGGTCACATGACTAGTTATAATACACTGTGCCCCCCTCCATTAATGAGATGAATGACACAGCTTGGAGGTGGCGGAAGCAGGAGGACACCATATAGTGGCTGAATGAGACAGCCTGGAGGTGGCATCAGCATGAGGAGAACATATGGTGGCAGAATGAGACAGCCTGGAGGTGGCATCAGCGTGAGGAGAACATATGGTGGCAATATGAGAAAGCCTTGAGATGGCATTAGCAGCATCAGGAGTCCTGAAGGTGACCCGGTGACATAGTGGGGCGGTAGGGGGCAATACCAGTACCCAGTGACAAAGGTGGGTGAAAAAAAGGACAACTTGGCATCAGATGTGTGGCATCAGGCGAGTGGCAGGATCAGAATAGTTTCTGAGGCAGGTAGGCAGAAGAAAACGATCTCTTTTGTGAAAGTGTTAGTGTGCACAAGTAAGTATTGAGGATATGAATTACGTAAAACTTAACTTTTAATATAGGATAAAATATATTTACCAAGACCATGTGCCACCTACACCACCAAGTATTGATGTGATGCAAAGACCTCTAAAAGGTGGAAGGGAACAACGTATGGCCCATTGTAACCGATGGGGGTAAAAACTTCCCTTGTAAGGCCCTACTCGCATTATTAATTCCCTTTTTGGTAAGTGTTACTTGCCCTAAAAAGGGTGGCCCCACACAGGAAACTCCCAATTTCCACCTAAAAACCCTGCGAAATCGGCCAACTGACTACATAGGATCTCTCTGTAGTAGGTCAGTAGGTCAGTTTGTGCTCCCTCTCAGTGGGTGTAAAAAAGGCCCCCATTTTGTGCCCCCTAGCGAGGGTCCAATAAGGTGGAGAGACAAAGTCATCCCGTTGCCGAATGGTGACAATTCGGCGGTCACTACGCAAGCCAGTGAGCATGCATCGTGCCATTTGTGCAAGTGACTCGGAGGGACTCCCTTCCTCCATCTCCTCTGCATAATGCCACGGTTTGTCTGGGTCCTCTGTCTTGCCTTCCTCATAACCCTCTAGCTGCTCCTGCTCCTCATCTCCTGTCAGATTACTCCAAAAACCGCCCATCTCGAGAAACCTAAACTGTGCTCCTTTGTGCCCCTCCCCCTCCAGTTCAGCCCCCACAGGGCTCATGTTGCCGTTAGATGTAGGTGCCAAGTCTCCATTGCCCTGACCAGCCATCGTTTCCAACATGTATTGTAGTAAATGAAGCAGAGGAATGACGTTGTTCATCCCGTAATCCTGGCGATTATAATGTGCTTTCCTCAAAGGGCCTGAGCAAACGGCAGGCGTCCCTTATGAGCTGTCACTGGTTGACATTGAAGTTACACAGGGGAGTATCCCGGCTTTTCTCTGTTCGTATAGTCGGTCCAACATATGGAGGGTGAAATTTCAATGTGTGGAAACGTCGCAAATCAGACTATGTTGGGGGATGCCGTTCTGACGCTGCAGCTCAAGGAGGGTGTGCTTTGCGGTGTATAAGTGGCTGAAGTGCATGCAAAGTTTCCTTCCCATTGTTAGGAGGATGTCTTGCAGATGGGGGAAACACTTCAGGAACCGCTTGACAACAAGATTGAACATGTGTGCCATGTAGGGTGAATACCTCAGGCTTCCTTGTCGCAGCGCAGACAAGATGCTCTTCCCGTTGTCGGTCACCATGGTTCCCATAACCATTTTTCCTGGAGTAAGCCATGCTTCGATTTCTTGATGAATGACTTTTAGTAGTTCCTCCCGTGTGTGACTCCGTTCTCCAAGGCAAACCATGTGAAGAACAGCATGACACTGCTGTGCCCACATGGTATGCTGGAGGGGCGCTGAGACTTGTCTGGGTAGTTAAGGCTGAGGACATGGAGGATGAGGAGGCAGAGTCGCACACTGTCACAGGACCAAAGGCCTGAGAGCATGGAGGCAGAAGCGGCGTGACCTGTCCAAGTTGCTGTTGTGGCTTTGCAGGAACCACATTCGCCCAGTGGCCCGTAAAGGATATGTTTTTGTCCTTGACCATAGTTACAGCTCCACACATCGTCGCTGCCGTGCACTTTGGTACACACCGAAAGGCTCAAGGACTGGCCCACCTTCTGTTCCACAAAATTGTGCAGGGCTGGTAATGCCTTCTTCACAAAGAAATGATGGCTTGAGACTCTCCACCTCGGCTTGGTACAAGCCATCAGTTCTCTGAAAGGTGCAGAGTCCACCACTTGAAAAGGGAGGGACTGCAGTATCAACAATTTGGAAAGGAGCACATTCAGCTTCTGCGCCGTTGGATGAGTGGGTGCATACTGTTGTCTCTTGGACATGGCTTCGCCAATGCATTGCTGGTGGAATGACTCGAAGTAGGAGGAGCAGGATTATATGGAGCAACAGAAGATGGGTTGACACACAGCTCCCTTCGGCTGAGGTGGTGGAGCCTTGGCTGGCTGAAACAGGGAGCTGCGTGCCACTGGGTAAGGTAGCAGGCTGGACCACCACATCGGAGTAACGGTTCTCCCAGGCCGCTTTATGGTGAGACTCATGGCCGTGGTGCCAACATTGGGACCCTGGCCATGCTACACCTTCTGCCAACACATTTTGCATGTGGCCAGGTCAACATCCTCTGGATGCTTGATGAAAAACTGCCACACCGCAAAGTAGCTGATTTTCCCACCAACAGTCTGCACTGTTTGACTTCTACTGCCGCCGACTCCAGGAACCCCTGTACCACTACCTCCCAGGAAGGTAGGCTGCCACGAAGCTGGTGGTCTACCCCGGGCATGTCTGGCTCCAGAATTTCCACTTCTGTCACCATGCTGACTGCCAACCATGCTTCCAACTTGCTGGCTTAGCTGCTGCCTCATGGGCAACCTGCAACCCTCTTCTCCTAATGATGATGAAGCCCCTTCTGCACCCGGCTCCCAAGTACGATCGGCTTCATCATCATCATCGAGTTGTCTGCATGCCACTGATGTCCTCCTCAGGTTCCTCAACAGCGAACTGCTTCAGGAGCCTGATCGCTCGCAACACCGCCTCCCACGTCACTCTCCTCATCACTACTTGCTCACCTAGAGGAGGAAGCAGCGGATGTCTCCTCCACTTCTTGGCTGGGCAGTAGCTGCTGACTGTCCTCTAGATGGTCCTCTAGATGGTCCTCACTAAATAGTGGAGCTGAACCCACAGCATAAGACACTTCTGTAGGGGAAGGAACAGCAAAGGATAGGGACTGCTCCCGGGCCATGCCAACTGAGAGTTGTGTCTGACTGGGGGTGTCATATCACTTGTGATGAAGTGGATGACCGTGTTAACCAATTGATGACAGCAGATGGGTTGCTGGTCAAAACACGATTGCTAGCTGATAATGGGAGCTCAGGCCACTCACTGCGACTCCTGCTGCCACTAGCTCCTAGTCTGCTGCGACCTCTGCCTGATGAATTTAGGCCTCTGCCACTACTCTGTGCACATCCTGGCACTTCTCTGTCTGACATACTTAGTGCGTATATGAGGGGAGTACAATACGCTCCACTACGCTTAAAACAATATTTGTCTGCAACACCAGCAGGTGTGTACTTTTGGCTGGCCTTTCACAGTATCTAGACCCTTAAGACTTTAACAGGAACAACATGGTACACCACTTAGTTGTATGCACAGGTTACACTTAAAAGAGGACAATTCGTTTTTAGTGCTCTGCTCACCCTAACTGGCTGGATACTATAAGCTTTTCAGTTGTTGTACACACCAGTACTGCAGCACACAGGGGGAGATTTATCAAAACCTGTGTAAAGGATAAGTTGCCCAGTTGCCCATAGCAACCAATCAGATTGCTTCTTTCATTTTTAACAATGCCTCTGCAAAATGAAAGAAGCAATCTGATTGGTTGCTATGGGCAACTGGACAATTTTTTCACTGGGAAGGTTTTCATAAATCTCCCCCACTGTCCCTGTTTACTACACCAAAAATTGCACTTTCTCTTTCAATCTCACTCCCTTCCCTATCAGTGCTTCTAGGCTGGATTTGGGCTTGAGGTGAATCGCTGCTGTAACAATGCTTTTCTGTGCAACACACTGCTGTCTGTCCCTCTCTCTCTGTAATAGAACTCTGATGTGACCGGCCGCAAGATGGCTGCCGATTTATATAGGGCTGTGACATCACAGGGGTGACTGGCTGCTGATAGGCTGCATGCTGCATGTGATTCAGGGTGACCCTTGTTCCCGCCTTCCCAGGATTCAAATGTGGATCCGCCATTTTAGATGCCCTGGAGCCTGGACCGCACTAAATTGAGTCTAATAAAGCGATTTGTGCAATCGAATCGCAGCGATGTTCACTTTCATTGCAAATCAAATTTTTCCTGAAATTCGTAACAAATTCTGATTCGTCAGATTCGATTGGCTCATCCCTACACATGATGTCTACAGTCACACATTTTGCACAGTGTATACTATTTGTTCATGTCAGCTCCTAGGGCCGACTTAGCCAATGGACAGAGTGCGTGCTTGCCCAGGGCGCACACTCCAAGGGGGCGCACTCATAGGGTGGTGCTGATAATGGGTCCCTCTGTCTCAGGCCACACATAGGTGGCACATTACCCCCCAAGTTTATTTTTCTTAATGCCCTACAACAACTCGCCAGTGAGGAATCCAGGACATCAAATCCTCAGGTGAGTCCCAGATTTTTTCCCCAGGGCCCACTAGGACTATTACTATTTACATAAAAGAAAAAATATTAAAGTATTTTAACAGTACCATATAAAATAAAATCTAGACAATATTCTATTGAGACTAGTGAGGCAAACAAACTATTCTTGGTGCCGCTTTGTAGGAATGCAGAGGTCAAAAAAATATAAATCGCTCTTTCTCATGTTTTTTTGCAATGGTGAAAGAGGAAATTGGTGGCCAAGATGAGAACTGAGAAGACAACTTGGAGAAGTTGGGTCAACATATTGGAGACTTCTTGTACACACGTGATCTGTCCTAAGAAACTTGTCCGCGTTTTGTTTCTATTACTAGAAGCACGAACATTCGTAATTTGAATATTTATTGCGAATTTCGCATATTCACATATTTGCAAATATGGCGAATATAGCACTATATATTAGCAATTACGAATATTCGTAATTTTTTTCCCACATCACAGTGATCTCATCCCTTCCTGCTTCCAGCTTGTGGTCTAAAGAAGGCTCCTATACTATTTTCTGTGTGAGACTGGAGAGCGAATTTTTGCAAATATGAGAATATGCTTATATTTGTGAATATCCTCATATTTGTGAATATCGTCACTATAGAATATCAGGAGATGGATAGGTAGATAGTTATCAACATGCACATATGTGCATACATGAAAATAACTGCAAATATATCGAATATACAAATTTTGTGAATATAGGACGAATATTCGCGAAATTTAGCAAATTCGAATATGACATATGCAGCTCATCACTATCTATTACCTAGATAGCGGGATAGAAATGTTAAAATGTTCTTCTTCCACATGTGTAGGTAAATAAGGGAAGGCATATGATCGATTTGGTCACAATTACGAAAATTTCCCATGATGAAATAATTATTTTCAGATTGAAGCTGGCTTGTCGATCCAGGTCTAGAAATCCCTGGCAATGAGATATTATAACCAAAGAAAGCTGTGGCCTTACATTTCCATTGTAGAGATTAACGTTCTAAGGAGAGGGGGCCTCCATAGCAATAATCAAAATGGGCTTCACGTTGTAATGTTCGCTTTAGCCACCAAAGACAGAAGGGCCTGGGCTATTCCCACACACCCTATTTATGACTTTAATTCCCAGATCCCTTACTACAATGTTCGTCAGGGGAAAAAAGTGTCCAACCAGAGACCCGATGCAGCTGTAAGGTTGGCCTCCATGATAAGGAGATGAAATGTAAACATGGACTGCCATTTTTTTGTTACGGATTCTGTCTTCTAGAGGGATTCACATCCTTCAAAGTTCATATGCTCCAATAGGTATGGGTGTAACTTTTATAGTAACTTTCATGCTATGGGGCCAACAACTAGGGGGACCCAACACTGAAGATGAAAGAAGGTTTAAAACACTCAGTGGGACCCAAAGTTTAACTATGGGACCCCATAACTGTTTGTGTTGTCCCTGTTGCATGCATGAGTATTCTCTCCTTTGGGAGTGTATGCAAAGCCAGAAAAAACTCGGTTTTCAAGACTCTACGTTGGGGTGAAACACTGATTTTTAAAGGGACACCCACTTCGAAAAAGTGGTGTGAGAGCTTCTTAGCATATCCTTTGCTCCCAGAATGCCCAGCAGATGGAAAATCAGTCTCAAAACGTCTTTATCACACTTTCCTCAAGGAGAAACCTTACCCCTTTATTTCTGTTCTGTGACATCATTATTTGTATATTCTCTGCTGTTATGTCACTGTGTTAATAATCTTTTAAAGGGGTACTCCGCTAACAAATTGTTCCGAACGCTGAAGCCGGTGCTGGAAGCTCGTGATGTCATAGTCCTGCCCCCTCATGACCTCACGCCCGTCCCCTGAATGCAAGTCTATAGGAGGGGGCGTGACGGCTGTCACGCCCCCTCCCATAGACTTGCATTCAGGGGACGGGGCGTGATGTCAAAGAGGGGGCGGGACTATGACGTTACGAGCTCCCAGCATCGGCTCCAGCGTTCGGAACAGTTTTTTCTAAACGCTGAGCATCGGAGTACCCCTTTAACGCTGATATCATTATGGAAAGTATACTTATACTGTGACATCACTGTGTGCTTTATTTCTGACAATGTGAATCACTGCATATTATACCACTACGGTGACATCATTGTGTGTATTATCCCTAACATGAGGACGAGAGATGAGGTCAGGATATGAGTATGAGGTTGGAATATGAGATTGGGATTAGTGAGGTTGGCTACTCTGCTAGCTGATAATAAAGAGAAAGCTAATGCCTTTGTGTTGAGACATCTGACTGTAGAATCCAAGGAAGCCACAGTGAAAATGGGAATTGAGAAGATAATAGGACACTGTATAGAAGTATGATTTACTTAAAAACAAGAGTTCAGGCTCATGTCTGCTTTGGAGAAGTGTTTCTAATTCATTGGAAGGGTAATGAATTAATAGCGTCTACCTCCAACGTAGAAGTCAAAAATTGATGAAGCCGTCCAAGTTCCATCCTTAAGGACTGCCGAGAGCCCAGATGTTCTGGACAAATCATACTTAACCTACCGGTCTAATAGCAAATACAGATGAGTCCAGGTTCATTGCATGTTACAAAATAACATGATTACTAAAGAAATAGAAACTGGCAGATCTGAGGTTTGTTGTGTTTTGTGTTTACACCATTCACCATGCAGGATAAATGTTATATTTTTATAGTTTGGACAATCCTGCATTTTATTATGTTTACATATTTCTTCTATGGAAAATGGGAAAAGGAGGGTGGATGGAATGGGTTAATGTATGTGTGTAAAACTATTATTGCACTTTATTAGTCCCCTCAGACTAGTACAATAAATAATTAGATTTCTCATACAGATCAATGCAGTTCTATTGAATTACATTGATCTATGTGATCTGCGCTCTATTGGTAGACCATGCTCCATACAGGCTCTATTAATAGAAGATGATCCGCAGCCAGGGAAGACTAGGTAAGCCCTCTAGCTGCCAGAACAGTGGATCGACCCCTACGCTTTTATTTTCTTTTTCTTCCCACATTTTCATAGCTTCCTTTTGTTGCACTGAAAATACATGAGGTTTCGGTTTTATGCCATTTATTTTTTCCATTCCGGGCCAAAATGTTTCAAAACTTGTGTGTCAATTTAAAATACCAAAAATTCAGGTGGGAAAAGGCAGACCACCGGTGAAGAGTCATTGAAAACATGAGAACACACCTAGTTAAAATAAATAGATAAATAAAAAAATAATTTGCATGCTGAAAAAGACATACTTGTTAAATATCTGCCTATTTGTAGGACTGATCAGACAGCACAGTGGAGGGTAAGTGACCTCTAGCCTTTATCCTAGCTGGTTGGTACCCCCGATAACCCAGCGGATCCCAATCAACCCCAGTAATATTATCTTTTAAATCCTGCGATCAACAATATTGCAGGATCTAAAGGGTTAGGCAGCACAATTGCTGCTGTCTGCCATTAGCGGTCAGTCTTGGCAGCTGATGGTAGCCATTTTGTTGCTGTCTATAAAGCAAGCCACTTGTTATGACTGCCCTAAATGGCGGATCGACAACCATGGTGCTGATCCCTACCTGTGCTAATTAGGGATCGACCGATATCGGTTTTTTAGGGCCGATACCGATACCGATAATCGGTGCAGGTTAGGGCCGATAGCCGATAACTTATACCGATATTCCGGTATAAGTTATCGGCTATTTAACCCCCTGCGACACTGCTGCAGATCATTGATTTAAAGCGGGCGCTTTAAATCAATGATCTGCAGTGGCTTTTGCGGGGCCTTAGGCCGCCGCCGCCACCACCCGCTTCTCTCCCCTACCTGTCAGGGTGGTCCGGTCCATCCATCCATCCTTCCTGTAGTGTCCGGGGGCGTTCCGGGTGAAGAGTGAACCGGTCCGGGCTGTCCTTCTTCTCCGGCGGTCATCTTCTCCACTCCGGGCAGGCTCCGGCCTAGTACGCTGCATAGACGCCGCTGCGCAGTGACGCCCGTGCGCAGCGACGCACCTGACGTCACGGCGCAGCGGCGTCTATGCGGTGTACTAGGCCGGAGCCTGCCAGGAGTGGAGAAGATGACCGCCGGAGAAGAAGGACAGCCCGGACCGGTTCACCCTCCACCCGGAACGCCCCCGGACACTACAGGAAGGAAGGATGGATGGCCCGGACCACCCCCATTACGGGTAAGTTTAATTTTTTTATTGACTCGGAGGGTGGGGGAGGGGCCCGGCCGGTATAGCGGTATGGGCAAAAATTCATACCGGTATACCGCCCAGCATCACGGTGGGGGGTGCGACGCGGTGCGGTGGGTCGGGGGGGTGGCGGTCGCGGTGCGGTGGGGGTGGTGCGGGGGGCGGGGCATTATCGGCTTATCGGCAAGGTAATTGCCGATACCGATAATGCCCAAAATCGTGATTATCGGCCATGCCGATAATCGGTCGATCCCTAGTGCTAATGTGCAGTGGGCGTAAAAAACAAATATACCAGACAGAATATAAACTCCCACACTGGGTAGAAACTGAACAAGACAAGGTATGGAATAAGTATACAGCAGAAACCAGGATATGCATGGGATAAACAGAAGAATTGAATGATAAATGCTAAACTGATGAGAAACTTAAAACACTGTTCACACTGGGACACAGAACTGAAACACACTGGACACCCCACTCCACATAAGGAGCAGACAGCAATAATAACTCCAAAAAACTTCTAGCCAGTGGGCTCACTCCAATGTGTGATCAAGATACTGGCCTAGAAGGAAACATAAACTGATACTAGTTAGCACAGTAAGCACAGAGGACACTATAGACCAATGGTAAAGCACAGAGCAAACACTAGATCAGTGATCTTGTACTCTATGATCAGTGCATGTACTATAAACTCTAAAGATCAGCAATCATGAACGCTATAAAATCGGATACAAGAAAAAAAACCTGCACAACATGAAGGAACACAGGTCAGGATACTGGACAGGATATATTCAAAATCAAACTCCATAACATGGAGGGACACAGGTAAGGATTCTCACAGTGTGAACACGGACTAAGAAATAAGGCTTAAGGAGAACGGATATACAATAATCCTAAAAACAGATTTGTAAATAACTACTGGAACGGTTAAGATTTTTAATAGAAGTTATCAGCTGCTGTATACTACAGATATACTACAGAGAAATTTGTGAAGTTCTTTTTTTCTGTCTGACCACAGTGCTCTCTGCTGACACCTTTGTCTATGTCAGGAACTGTCCAGAGCAGAAGAGGTTTTCTATGGGGATATGATTCTAATCTGGACAGTTCCTGACACGGACAAAGGTGTCAGCAGAGAGCACTGTTGTCAGACAGAAAATAAATTCACAAATTTCTCAGTTTTATACAGCAGCTGACAAGTACTGGAAGGATTAAGATTTTTTTAATAGAAGTAATTTACAAATTTGTTTAACTTTCAGGCACCAGTTGATTTGAAAAACATTTTTTTTTCTATTTGTTTCTCCCGGAGTTCCCCTTTAATCTCCCCCATAGAGTTTAAAGGGGTATTCCGGCTATATACATCTTATCCCCTATTCTTTGCATGGGGATAAGATGTATAAAGCCGGAATACCCCTTTAACCCCTTAAGGACTCAGGGTTTCGTTTTTTCCTCCTTACCTTTTTAAAATCATAACCCTTTAAATTTTCCATGCGTCGCCAATTCTACTTTGCAGTGACATTAGTCATTTTACCCAAAAATGCAAGGCGAAACGAAAAAAAAAATCATTGTGCGACAAAATCGAAAAAAAACGCCATTTTGTAACTTTTGGGGGCTTCCGTTTCTACGCAGTGCATATTTCGGTAAAAATTACACCTTATCATTATTCTGTAGGTCCATACGGTTAAAATGATACCCTACTTATATAGGTTTGATTTTGTCGCACTTCTGTAAAAAATCATAACTACATGCAGGAAAATTTATACGTTTAAAAATGTCATCTTCTGACTCCTATAACTTTTTTATTTTTCCACGTACAGGGCGGTATGAGGGCTCATTTTTTTGCGCCGTGATCTGAAGATTTTATTGGTATGATTTTTGTTTTGATCTGACTTTTTGATCACTTTTTATTAATTTTTTAACGGTATAAAAAGTGACCAAAATACGCTTTTTTGGACTTTGGAATTTTTTTGCGCGTACGCCATTGACCGTGCGGTTTAATTAATGATATATTTTTATAGTTCGGACATTTACGCATGCGGCGATACCACATATGTTTTTTTTTTTTTTTACACTTTTTTTTTTTTTTATGGGAAAAGGGGGGTGATTCAAACTTTCATTAGGGAAGGGGTTAAATGACCTTTATTAACACTTTTTTTTTTAAATTCTGCCTGTAAGGGACACTGCCTGTAAGGGACCTGTAACACTGCACACACTGATCATTGTTATCCCATAGGGACCTATAACACTGCACACACTGATCTCTCATGCTGATCACTGGCGTGTATTAACACGCCTGTGATCAGTGTTATCAACGCTTGACTGCTCCTGCCTGGATCTCAGGCACAGAGCAGTCATTCGTCGATCGGACACCGGGGAGGCAGGTAAGGGCCCTCCCGGTGTCCGGTCAGCAGTTCGGGACGCCGCGATTTCACCGCGGCGGTCCCGAACAGCCCGACTGAGCAGCCGGGTCACTTTCACTTTAGAAGCGGCGGTCAGCTTTGACCGCCGCTTCTAAAGGATTAATACCGCACATCGCCGCGATCGGCGATGTGTGGAATTAGTCGCGGGTCCCGGCCGTTGATGAGCGCCGGGACCGACGCGATATGATGCGGGATCGCGGCGCAATCCCGCTTCATATCGCGGGAGCTGGCGCAGGACGTAAATATACCTCCTGCGTCGTTAAGGGGTTAAGTAAAGCCTCGTGCACTAGAATGAGAACCTGTGTGCATGAGGCCTCATACTTAGTACTGTCATATGAATACATAAACGCAAAATACTGAAAGGGAATGGTCTACCCGGGGAATATACCCCTGGAACGCATTATTGCTCTGTCTTTGTTTGAAATAAAAATCTTCAAATCTTCACTAGAAAAGTGTCCATTACTGGAGCTGTCATTACTGGAGCTGTCATTACTGGAGCTGTCATTACTGGAGCTGTCATTACTGGAGCTGTCATTACTGGAGCGGTTTGTTCTCAGGTCCTAGATGGCATCCCAGCCAAGTTCCCCTTGGGGGACAAAACCCCCGACTTATACCGTAATACATAGGGTGCCACCCACCCCCTTTTTTTTTTCTTCTTCTCTGCAGTGCTGTATAACTAGCCCGCTGTCGAGAAAAAGGGCAAACCTCATACAAGTAAATGCAGTTCTGACGTGACTGGCTTTGAAGCAGGGTCAGGTAGGATAGTTTTGGTAGAAGGGATGGGTTTGGCTGTACTACGTCAGCAAAAGGAAACTAGCAGCAGCACCTTTTTAGGTGAATCACATTAAAGGGGTACTCCGGTGGAAAATATATATATTTTTTTTAATCGACTGGTGCCAGAAAGTTAAACCCTTCCAGTACTTTTTAGCAGCTGTATACTACAGAGGAAATTCTTTTCTCTTTGAATTTCTTTTGTCTTATCCAAAGTGCTCTCTGATGACACCTGATGCCAGTATCAGGAACTGTCCAGAGCAGGAGAAAATCCCCATTGTAAACCTATGCTGCTCTGGACAGTTCCTGACACAGACAGAGGTGTCAGCAGAGAGCACTGTGGTCAGACAGAAAGTAATTTCAAAAAGAAAAGAATTTCCTCTGTAGCATACAGCTGCTAAAAAGTACTGGAAGGGTAAAGATTTTTTAATAGAAGTAATTTACAAATCTGTTTCACTTTCTGACACCAGTTTATTTAAAAACAAAATGTTTTCCACCGTAGTACCCCTTTAAGCCTCATTATTCCTACTGTGGATTAGGAATGTCCTGAGCAGAAGCAATGAAGGATGAAGATTTTTATACAGAAGTAATTTACAAATCAGTATAACTTTCTGGAGTTGATTACAAAACATTTGTTTTCCACTGGAGTATCCCTTTTAAGGAACATTTTTTGTATTTTTGTATTTTTATTTTTTTATTACAGTACCCTAGTCCTGTCTGTTCTTCTAGAAGAATTCTGCATAGTTGTAGAAAATGATTGAGCACCTTTCATCTATGATGGTCTCCTAAATCTGTCTCCGCAAGGATTTTGACCCTACAGTCATATCTCCTCCTATGTATCATGGCACCTCTATGTCAGGGTTCTCCTCTCTAGATCCTGTCCTTTTCAGCTAAGGAAGCAGCTGCAGCACAGACAGATTGGTTTTAGGGCTACAAAACATAAAGGGGACATTTCATGGAGCTTCTCTCACTTCCTAACCCAGTACTGAGCATCCCGCCGTCCTTTCTCTTTAGCTGCCGGAATAGAACATCTGGATTTCAAAGTTTGCAAAGAGAAAAAAATCACATGCAAAGACATAAATTACAGAGCGTGTCAAACAAGAAAACTTGGCAAAAGCTGAAGTTTACTCCATATTTCATAATCATGATCTGAAGATGATGTCTTCTTCTTTCTCCCACTTTCCCTTTCAACTTTTTTGTCCCGCTCTAGTAGTGTCTCTACTTGTCTCCCTCCTACTCTCCTTCCCTTCTTCTCCCCATCACTTCCTTACTCTGCTTCCCTTCTTCTTCCTGTCACCCTCCTACTTTCCTTCTCTTCTCATTCACCCTCCTACTCTCCTTCACCCTCCTACTCCCCTTCGCTTCTTCTCCCCATCACCTTTCCACTCTCCTTCCCTTCTTCTCCCCGTCACCTTCCCACTCTCCTTCCCTTCTTCTCCCGGTCACCCTCCTACTTTCCTTTCCGTCTTCTCCCGGTCACCCTCCTACTCTCCTTCCCTTCTTCTCCTCGTCACACTCCTGCTCTGCTTCCCTTCTTCTCCTCGTCACCCTCCTACTCACCTTCCCCTTGTCATCCTCCTACTCTCCTTCCCTACCCCCCCCCATCACCTTCCTACTTTCCTTCCCTTCTTCTCCCCGTCACCTTTCTAATCTCCTTCCCTTCTTCTACTCGTTACCCTTCTACTCTCCTTCCCTTCTTCTCCACATCACTTCCTTACTCTGCTTCCCTTCTTCTTCCTGTCACCCTCCTACTTTCCTTCTCTTCTCATTCACCCTCCTACTCTCCTTCACCCTCCTACTCCCCTTCGCTTCTTCTCCCCATCACCTTTCCACTCTCCTTCCCTTCTTCTCCCGGTCACCCTCCTACTTTCCTTTCCGTCTTCTCCCGGTCACCCTCCTACTCTCCTTCCCTTCTTCTCCTCGTCACACTCCTGCTCTGCTTCCCTTCTTCTCCTCGTCACCCTCCTACTCACCTTCCCCTTGTCATCCTCCTACTCTCCTTCCCTCCCCCCCCCCCATCACCTTCCTACTTTCCTTCCCTTCTTCTCCCCGTCACCTTTCTAATCTCCTTCCCTTCTTCTACTCGTTACCCTTCTACTCTCCTTCCCTTCTTCTTATCTTCTTCCCTTCTTCTCCCCATCACCCTCCTACTCTTCTTCCCTTCTTCTCCCTGTCCCCCTCCTACTCTCCTTCCCTTCTTCTCCCTGTCCCCCTCCTACTCTCCTTCCCTTCTTCTCCCTGTCCCCCTCCTACTCTCCTTCCCTTCTTCTCCCTGTCCCCCTCCTACTCTCCTTCCCTTCTTCTCCCTGTCCCCCTCCTACTCTCCTTCCCTTCTTCTCCCTGTCCCCCTCCTACTCTCCTTCCCTTCTTCTCCCTGTCCCCCTCCTACTCTCCTTCCCTTCTTCTCCCTGTCACTCTCCTACTCTCCTTCCGTTCTTTTCCTGTCACACATCGCCCCCATTCGTCTCTTGTTTTCTAGTAGCCCTGTGAGCAATTTTGTTTAGCAAGATAACATCTATCTCTTGGAGTATTTATGATCCTGCTTCAGTATGAGACAGATGATCCTGTCATGTTTTAGCTATGTGCTTTTTTGGCAATGGGACAATTGGATCTAAGACTTCTCAGTATAATAATATAACAACATTTATAGAGTTTCTCTGCATGTCTCAAGCGTAAATTTCGGTCATCGGGTCATGCTATATTTTTTGGGTAATTTGGCATGGACTGGATGGGTTTGCTTTATATTTAATGTTTCTTTATGAACACCCATTTCCCAGGTTCTTGCTGTATGGTCTACCCATTTATGGGCCTATGAGGAAAGGTGTGGAGCCTAATATCAACTCAAGAGGAGCAGTCACCCACAGGAATCTACAGATGAATACAATGACCACATTGTGCAGAGCAGCTTTGACAAATGTTAAATCATAGCTCGCTCAAGATGAATTGTATGGAAACACTGGAGACAGGGATTATACAGTGAACTTCCTTATTTATACAATGTAACATCAGACGACCATGTGATGGTTGTAAAGTTCATAAAGAATCATGGTCAGTCATGGGGAAGTTGCTCCATGGGCCTACTCTATACAGTAATGACAGTAGAAGAGCATTAGGTGGGCCTAAAACAGGTATTAGATATTAAAATACTATACACCAGCTCATCATGGCTGGAAACAAAGAAATGACAATCGGTATAGATGGCCACATTGAGTTTTAATAATGGTTTTCAGTCAACGACCCCACGGAGCTGCCAACCAAAAAGGGATGCCATCTGGTTTGAAGAAGTTTGAACCTGGTTCCTTGTTGGGGAAAGACAAGCTTCCTTGGTCCCCAAGGTGGAAGTTTGTCCTCACCCCTCCTTCAGTTTCTTCAGCTAAATCCATAACATTTGGTTTAGATCTACAAAAAATTATTTGTTAAAATCCAAACTTATTGTAATCCGCTCTGACATATTTACTTACTAAGGAGGAAGGCCTAGAGGTAAGTGGCCATGTTGTAGGCATCTCAGCTTACACTACACTACAGTCATTGAGCTTGGTACATTGCACTTTGCCCGGTGAATGTGTACCACCACTCAGTGTTGGTACAGGATCAGGGACTCCTGTCTTTGACCGGCGTCCCTGATCCCGTACTTGTTATGGAATATTGCAGGGCAGTTGGGGCACTTCTAAATCTGAATCGCGATCCAATCTAAATCTTAACCAGGATCCAAGCTAAATCTGAATCGGGATCTCAAGAGATTCACTCATCTCTAGCCCTCAGTTGAAGGGGGTTTTCAGGGGTAGAAACAGCACAATCCTTGTCCTCAGATTCTATGTGGCATTGCCTTTCATTTTAATTGAGTTATAATACCACACACAACCCAAGGACAGGTGTGGTGCTGTTTTTGGAAGGAAGAAGTTACCTTTTTTGTGTGTTTTATTTTTTTTATTTTTTATATCCTGGATAACCTCTATAAGGGGGTATTTCAGCCTTTTTTTATTTTAAATAAAATACTGTGTTATTGGGGTAAGAAAAAAAAAGTATACTTGCCTAGCCCAAGTCTCCTGCAGCTCTGAAAAAGGAACTGCCCGCTTAAATGAGATGGGACACCATTGCGGTAAGTATCCAGCAGGTCCTGCACCAAATGCTCGTCTTGGAAGCATGAAGAGAGAAGTTTGGAGGACTAGACTGAGATGAAAGGGGGGAATACCCCTTTAAATGAAAGCATGGCCTTTACTCAGAAACAATGAATTTAGGGGTGCTGTATTTGTTCCCTGAGGCGTTATCACATGTTACAATTTAGGCCTAAACTCAAAGGTTTGAGTAGTACTGGACGTCCAGCTCAACGTCAACCGGTTGGAAATAGATGAGCTCCATGGTTGGTGCGGGTGGAGATGTTGGTAGAAAACCTGATACCTCCGATGGTTCCTCGCTCCTGGAAAACCATTCCCACTTGCTTTTCGCACCATAAAAGTTCAAACAAAAGTTCGAATTTCCATCAAAGTCAACGTACGGTAACCAAAATACAAATTTAAAATAATAGAAGTCAACATAACCAAAATGTAAAATAATAGAAGTCAACATAACCAAAATGTAAAATAATAGAAGTCAACATAACCAAAATGTAAAATAATAGAAGTCAACATAACCAAAATGTAAAATAATAGAAGTCAACATAACCAAAATGTAAAATAATAGAAGTCAACATAACCAAAATATAAATATAAAATAATAGAAGTTACCATAACCAAAATACAAAGCTCCAGCACATATAAACGTATGAAATAATAGAATTTCTCCGCTGATGGCCGAATACTTTTCCCCCTTGTCCTACTGTATTCCTCTTACGGTCTGTGCTGCCCAGGGCGAGGAGAGATTAATTCCACATGTTTGCTGCCTGTCACAGACAGATATGTATGGCCGTCTGTGGCCTCCGTACAGATGGGATGTGTGTCTCTGTTTTTGTTAAACTGTGGCTAGTCTTCAGTCATCTGCGGGGTGACTAATAGCATGACTGCGAGACAGTGTGGGTTCATTAGATCCTTCGGCCCGATCTTACAAGACAACAGTCCAGACATAAAGTGTGAGATCATTGCACATAGTATAGAACAATTCCCATCATTAGGGGAATATTGTTACATGCTAATAACCGAGCAGGAAGAGACGCGAAGCTCTAGGTTACCGAAGAATTGGCAGCTATTTATGGTGTTATCAGATTTTCCTTAGGCTGAACGTAAGATTATGGATGTCCCATGTCAGGATGGGAGCCTGCCCGTTCACATACAGGGGAATTTTTCATAGGGTGGAACTAGGCAAAAGACATTCCCACATGGATCAAAGAGATCACTATAATAATAATAATAACATTGGTCAGATAAATCAGATCCAGTAGATTCCATCATTTCAACCATTTTGCAGAAAGTCATCATAGCTACAGTGGCCATAAAATATTGCACACCATCCACAAGAATAATCAGGTGCAATGAATTTTTATTATGCACAAAATATCAAAAAGACCAAAGAAAAAACAGATGCAATTAAAACCATTTAAAAACAAAGATAACACATGGGTTTGGGAATGTGATCTTTGTCCATATATTTGCGAAATATCACAAATTCGAATACGATCCCTGCCGTTCATCACTACCGATCACCCTACAGCGGTGTTTTCCAACCAGGGTGTTTCCATTTGTAGCAAAAGTACAACTCCCAGCATGCCCGGACAGCCTTCGGCTGTCCGGGCATGCTGAGAGTTGTAGTTTTGCAACAGCTGGAGGCACCCTGGTGGGAAGAAAACACTGCCCTACAGGCACACATTGTGTTCTTTCTCAGAACTGGCCCATTTTAAGGGTTAATGGCACAGGTCAACAAAAACCAACGCAGATGGTAACAACGAATGAATGACGTGCGTTTTGTGTTCCTCAACATGTTTTGCCTTTGCCAAGAGCTCCAAAAAGCGTCATCAGAGTAAACAGAGACGAGATGAGTTTTGGAGAGTGACCGCAGCTCACCCTGCCTGCTGGGATGTGTTTATCTCGCGGAGCCCTCCACAAGCGGTGGTCAGCACTAGTTCCCCCTACTAATGAAAGAATAACAAACTACCCACTTGGCCTCGCAAGTGTTTTTTTTGTTTAATTTTCAAAATCTCATTTACTTTTCTCATTTCTTTTCCTACAGTAGAAAGTGACTAGAGATAACATGAGATGCCACCTATGTTGTCTATGTCATTAACCGGTCAGCGGTGACCCCTCATTCATCAGTGTTTTTTTTTTTTTTTTTAAATTGATGTATTAGTGGTTAAAATCTAGATATATAAATACAAAAATATCCATACAAAAAGCTGAGATAGCTGCATGTTTATCTCAATGAGGAGAGGAGAATAAGCTGCTGCCAGACACGGGCAGTGACTTGTGTATCTCCTGTGGGAACACAGGTTAAAGTTCAGGTCGATATACATTTAAATGGTGGTCTCCAACTTGTGGCTCCCCAGCTGTTGCAAAACAGCACCCAGCATGCTTAGACAGCTAAAGGCTGTCCCACCTGACAACCCAATACATGTCTGTTGTCCACCAAGAGCTGGTAGGAAGGGGTATAATAAAAAAAAAAATAATAATAATATATATATATATATATATATATATATATATATATATATCCTGCTCTCATAGCGATAGCAGCAGCAGTATACAAATAGAGCTGAAGGGGATGGGTATAACTAATATATATATCCTGATCCCATAGAGATGGCAGAATCAGTATACAGATAGAGGTGGAGGAGAGGTGTATAACTACTGTATATTCTGGTCTCATAGAGAAAGCAGCAGTATACAGATAGAGCTGGAGGAGAGGTGTATAACTACTATATATCCTGATTCCATAGAGCTAACAAAGGCAGTATATAGACAGAGCTGGAGGAGAGGTGTATAACTACAATACAGTATATCCTGATCCCATAGAGATAGCAGCAGCAGTATACAGATAGAGCTGGTAGTTATATAACGACTATATATCCTGATCCCATAGATAGCAGCAGTATACAGATAGAGCTAGAGGGGAGGTTTATAACTACTATATATACTGATAACATAGAAATAGCAGCAGCAGTATACAGATAGATTTAGGAGGGAATTGGTCTGGGAGCTGCCGGGAGCAATTTGATAGGGTATGTAGCCATCATGTAATTCACAGGAATTCTGACCCAGGACTGACCACTACCTCTGACACATTAAAGGGGTACTCCAGTGGAAAGCAAGTTTTTTTTTTTTTTTTTAAATCAACTGGTGCCAGAAAGTTCAACAGATTTGTAAATTACTTCTATTAAAAAAATCTTAATCCTTCCAGTACTTATCAGCTGCTGTCTGTTCCAGAGGAAGTTGTGTAGTTCTTTCCATTCTGACCACAGTGCTCTCTGCTGACACCTCTGTCCATCTCAGGAACTGTGCAGAGCAGGAGAGGTTTACTATGGAGATTTGTTCCTGCACTGGACAGTTCATGACATGGACAGAGGTGTCAGCAGAGAGCACTTTGGTCAGACTGGAAAGAAATTTAATAAGAAAAGAACTTCCTGTGGAACATACAGCAGCTGATAAGTACTAGAAGGATTAAGATTTTTTAATAGAAGTAATTTACAAATCTGTTCAACTTTCTGGCACCAGTTGATTTAAAAAAGATAGTTTTCCAATGAAGTACCCTTTTAAGCCATTATCATTTTCTGTAGGTCAGACTGGTGATCACCTGACCTAGTTACACTATCAGAATTATAAACTGGGAGCATCCCATGAGATGATGTCATCGAGTCTGTGATGGGGTCAGGTGACTTGTCTGTATTGTTCTGTATAGAAACATTAGAAGCACAGCCGGCACTGCTGACACTATATACACTTTGCACCTTAGCGTGCCTTACAGTACGAAAGGTACAGTGATCTCCAAACTGTGAGCCTCCAGCTGTTGCAAAACTACAACTCCTAGCATGCCCGGACAGCCAACGGCTGTCCGGGCATGCTAGGAGTTGTAGCTTTGCAACAGCTGGAGGCTCACAGTTTGGCAAACACTGTATGAAAGAGTACTAGTTCTACTAAAGCCTTGTAGACCTTTATGGGTTAACTTCCATTGTTCTATCAGAACCGGAGTGGCAGCGAAATGGTTATAAGCCTCATTCCATGAGTACATAGGGTAAGGAGAGGACAGGCGCGGGATTGTTTATGTGGCACATATTGTTTGTACCACAAACATGTCTTGATGGGTCTTTGAAAATCCCGAAAATGCCGAACTTTCATCTCGTCCCGTCATGATGATGAGGAGCATTGGAAACTGATACCATGTGTGCAGTCAGTCGCATGGAAACCAGGCTGGGCCTGCGCACTGCGATCCAGTCCTACAAACGTGGCAGATGTCTCGGACTCATACCGAGTGGAGTCTTCTCTATTTACTTGATCCATTGGGTGTCTGGGAGTGATGATGACTCTTTCGCAGAATCAATCCAGCCTGACGGATGAGACGTTCAGACCTCCCGGTACCACTCGACAAACTAAAACTCATATGAATGTACAACAGTATAAAACGCCGACCTACATATTTTAGAGACAGAATAAAATAAAACAAATGTAAAGTAAATAAATAAAAAATGAACACATAAAACATAAATAAAAGAAATAAAAAAAAAAACAATTAATAAAAAAATATGAAATAAAAACAAATTCACCTCACTTTAAAAATATATAAATACTTAACATTTTAGACAGAATATAAAATAAAAACCAATGTAAAAAAATAAAGAATACATAATAATGAATAAATAAAAAAATGAATATAAAATGATTAATAATGATAATATATAATAATAATAAAATTGAAAATACTAGTAATATGATATAATAATAAAAAATATGAAATAAAACAAAATCAAATTCACAATAGTATAAAATACTAATACTAAAATACAAATACTACACATTTTATAGACCGAATGTAAGATAAAAACAAATGTAAAAAAGTGTATGTATGTGTATATATATATATATATATATATATAATAAAAATTATGAATTAAGAAATAAATCGAAAATAAGTAAAAATAAATAATAAAATAATAAATAACTTAAAAAAATTAGTAAATAAATATGAAATAACAAGGACTGTATCTATAACAAGGGGGCATCCTCTACGTCTTGAGGAAAGAAGGTTTCTACACCAGCACAGACGGGGGTTCTCTACTGTAAGAGCAGTGAGACTATGGAATTCTCTGCCAGGAGAA
The DNA here is from genome assembly GCF_029499605.1 of Hyla sarda. Lineage (NCBI taxonomy): Eukaryota > Metazoa > Chordata > Amphibia > Anura > Hylidae > Hyla > Hyla sarda. The sequence goes on along the minus strand of NC_079201.1, from coordinate 19,042,352 downwards.
GTGATCATGGGGAACTCCGTAAAGGAGTTTAAAAGAGACCTAGACGTGTTTCTGGAGGGTAATAACATTACAGGTTATGGATACAAGATTTTTAGGGACGGAACATTGATCCAGGGATTAAAGTTTTTTTTTGCCTTCTTCTGGATAAACACAGGAGGGCCAAAATAAGGTTATAGGTTAAACTTGATGGATTCTGATCTTTTTTTCAACCTTAAAGGGGTACTCTGGATAGGGGATACGATGTCTTCGCGCCAAAGGATAGGGGATAAGATGCCTGATCGCGGGGATCCCGCCGCTGGAGACACCCGTGATCTTGCACGCCATTAGAATCAGTCCCCGGAGCACGTTCGCTCTGGGTCTGATTACTGACGATCACGGGGGCCGGAGCTTTGTGACATCACGGCCCCGCCCCTGTGTGACGCCCCTGTCTGCCCCCTGAATGCAAGCCTAAGGGGTGGGACCCCCAGCGGCGGGACCCCCACGATCATGCATCTTATCCCCTATCCTTTGGATAGGGGATAAGATGTCTTAGCGCCAGAGTACCCCTTTAAAGGAGTATTCAGGCAAAAACATCTGATCCCCTATCCAAAGGATAGGGGATAAGAAGTATGATCGCGAGGGGCCCACGATCCCCCCCCCCCCCCCCCCCACGATCTCCCTGCAGCACCGTCCAGTCCGGACTGGAGGTGATGTAATGCCACGCATCCTCATCACGCCCCCTCTATTCATGTCTGTGGGAGGGGGTGTGATGGCCGTTACGCCCCCTCGCATATACCTGAATGTAGGGGGCAGGGCGTTACGTCTCCAGTCCCACTGGAGGCGGAGCCCCCGCATAGAATGCGGGTGCTGCACGGAGGTCGTGGGAGGGTCTCAGCGGCAGGCCCCCCGCGATCAGACATCTTAAGATATTTTTGCACGTAATACCCCTTTAAGAACTATGTAGCTATGTAACAATAAAAAAAAAAAAAAGTTTACAATGGTATAAAATACATACAAATACTACACATTTTAGACAGAAGAGTAAATAAAAAATATATAAAGTGCTATATAAATAATAAATAGAAAATGAATATTAAGCAATAAATAAAATATAATGTACAAAAAGAACAAACAAACAAATGCACAACAGTATAAAAAAAATACATAAAGCTGAGATAGAATGGTGGCACCATACACACTATGCACCCTAGCGTGCATAAAATACATACAAATACTACACATTTTAGACAGAATATAAATACATAAATAAAAAAGAAATAATTAATAAATAAATCAATAATATAAAATAAAAACAAAATTCTAAACAGTATAAAATACATGCAAATGCTACACCTTTTAAACAGCATATAAAATAAATTATAAATAAAATATATATTTAACAAATAAATAGAAAATAAATTAATAAAATCAATAAGTAAATAAATATAACTTAATAAACCATGTAAAATACATACAAATACTACACATTTTAGACAGAATTTAAAATACCGTATATACTTGAGTATAAGCAGAGTTTTTCAGCACGATTTTTCGTGCTGAAATCGCCCCCCTCTGCTTATAGTCAAGTGAACTCTCCGCCTGTCAATCCCTTCTAAGTGGTCTTCAACCTGCAGACCTCCAGATGTTGCAAAACTACAACTCCCAGCCTGCCCGGACAGCCGATGGCTGTCCAGGCATGCTGGGAGTTGCAGTTTTGAAACCTCTGGAGGTCCGCAGTTTGAAGGCCACTGCGGCCTTCGTCATCATCCAGACACCCCCTTTAGTTTTCTACTCACCTCCCCTCGGTGGGAAGGAAGGGTGAGCTGGTCCGGGCCATCTATGCTGCAGGGACCGTCTGGTGGGGAGGGTTAGTCATTCCGGGCTGTCCATTTTCACCGGTGGGGCCCCTGCGCATGAACGTCCCTGTGCGTCGTCGTCATGCAACGTCACTAGTCCGGGGCCGGGCCCTGAGTGCATAGAAGAGGGCCCCACCGGTGAAAATGACAGCCCGGAACGACTAACCCTCCCCACCGGACGGTCCCTGCAGCATAGATGGCCCGGACCAGCTCACCCTTCCTTCCCACCGAGGGGAGGTGAGTAGAAAACTAAAGGGGGGGTCTGGATGATGACGAAGGCCGCAGTGGCCTTCAAACTGCGGACCTCCAGAGGTTTCAAAACTGCAACTCCCAGCATGCCTGGACAGCCGGTGGCTGAAGGGATTGACAGGCGGTGATGATGAAGGGGGGTGTTAATGACGGGGGTCTGGATGATGACATGGGGGGATGATGTATTTCCCACCTTAGGCTTATAGTCGAGTCAATAACTTTTCTTGGGTTTTTGGGGTGAAATTAGGGGCCTCGGCTTATACTCGAGTATATACGGTAGAAACAAGTATAAAATAAATAACTAAAGGGAAATAATTAATGAATAAATATAACACTGATAAATATAAAATAAATAAATAATAAAGTAAATAAATAAACAATAAATAATTTCTACATAAATATTGAATTTAAAAAAACAAATGCACAGCAGTATAAAATACATACAAATACTACACATTTTAGACAGAATATAAAAAAAAAAAAAAGAGGTGACCCAGTCACTGTGATGGAAACAGAAGGGGTCTCCGCATGTTCCCCCCCCCCCCCCTCTATTCTGCTCCTACCTAGATGGATAATGTTGAGGGGTGGTGAAGACGTATAGACGTGCAGGTTCATGCCACCCAAACACTATTCTGATCCTACGGCACGAAACCCTTGATCTCATGTCAAGTATAAGCAATACTTTCTCCCATCTGACTCATCTGATTGTTCATCATGCGTTTCTCCAGGAAAACAAATTTTAGACATGAACACTTGTCAATGCATCTGCATTTGTGTAGACAAGGAATCATTTCAACTGCTTGGCTGACAAGCATAATTTCTGTCCTCTTAACCTCTCAACAATTATAATTTTTTTTTTTTTTTTTTTAGCTCTAGTTTGTAAAACATATTTGCATAGTAACGAAGAATCATCTAAAGGAGGACGTCTTCCTAACTATGGCCGTGTTTGGTTCTTTACAGAAACCTTATGGGGAATATGGATATAGCCTAGTCATCGGCTTCCTTAAGATGGCCATACATCATCCCTTGAACTTAAAGGGGTACTCTAGTGGAAATTTTTTTTTTTGTAATCAACTGGTGCCAAAAAGTTAAACAGATTTGTAAATTACTGCTATTAAAAAATCTTTACCCTTCCAATACTTATCAGCTGTGTGCTACAGAGGAAATTCTTTTCTTTTTGAATTAATTTTTTTGTCTTGTCCACAGTGCTCTCTGCTGACACCTCTGTCCGTGTCAGGAACTGTCCAGAGCAGCATAGGTTTGCAATGGGGATTTTCTCCTGCTCTGGACAGTTCCTGATGCGGTCAGCAGAGAGCACTGTGGACAAGACAAAAAAGAAAAGAATTTCCTCTGTAGCATACAGCTGCTAAAAAGTTCTGGAAGGGTAAAGATTTTTTTTTATAGAAGTCATTTACAAATCTGTTTAACTTTCTGGCACCAGTTGATTAAAAAAAATTCCACCTGAGTACCTCTTTAATGGACATGTTAATGGACTTAATTCTCATGACATCACTCATTTTACCACAAAAACTACAGCAAAACAAAAAAATATATAAACCGTGCGGAAAAGAAATCATGAGCACTCACCCGTGATAAAACTTAAGATTTATCAAACCATAAAAGTAGAAACGGCCTCAGTCAAAGCTGAGGACAGAATAGGTGACAGTCTGTTTCGCAAATTCTCCCTCTTCATAAGGCCAGATCAATCTGTGAAACAGACTGTTGCCTATCATATCCTTAACACAGTGCACTTAACAATGTATATTAATGTTATCTTTATTCTTTAGGTCCATACAATTACAACATACCCCTTAAAATTTATTTTTAATATTTAAAATGGTTATGCTTAAAATTGCCTTATTCTGACCCCTATAACCTTTTTTTCCCCCTTACACAGGGCTATATAAGGGATTATTTTTTTGTGCTATGATCTGTATTTTTTAATGGTGACATTTTATAATATATAAATATATATATATATATATATATATATATATATATATATATATATATAATATACGAAGTGACCAAAAATCTGCAACTTGGGACTTTTGGATTTTTTTCTTTAACGTGTGCACTGTTTATCGTTCAGACTCATTAACATTGCTTAAACAATTCTGCATGCAGCGATATCAAATATGTTTATTTTTATTTCTTTTGTTGACATGATTTTTATTTATAAAATGGGAAAAGGGGGGTAAATTTCCCAAACACAAATAATATTGTATGATGAGGAACAACTATATTGCTGAAAGGTCATCAGGAGAAGGATGGAGGACCCAGAAGTATGCAGTGTATACAATATTTACATTGACTCCCAGGGGCGTATCTGGAAAATTCTAAGCCCCCATAGCAAAATTTTGAAAGAGTCAATTTTTATTTTATTTTACTAAAGCCACAGGCCTCTCACTTTAGTGCTTGTCCCACCTGGACAGGACCTACGAAACACAATGTGGGAGGTTCTGGCAGAAACATCTCTAAAAAATCATCTGGACCTGATGAAGAGAGGAGTTATCCTCTGGAAATGCGTCATCCTTTGTTGTATTTACTTTGATTAATTATTATTAGAAGATTATTCACCTCAACCATTGATTTCCTGGTGAGTGCTACAGTGTCAAGCTAATTTTTTGGAGACATTTTTGCTTAAAGGGGTACTCTGGTTGAAAACTTTTTTTTTTTTTTTTTTTTTTTTAATCAACTTTTGCCAGAAAGTTAAACAGATTTGTAAATTACTTCTATTAAAATAATCTTAATCCTTCCAGTACTTATTAGCTGCTGAATACTACCGAGGAAATTATTTTCTTTTTGGAAAACAGAACTCTTTGCTGATATCACGAGCACAGTGCTCTCTGCTGACATCTCTGTCCATTTTAGGAACTGTTCAGAGCAGCATATGTTTGCTATGGGGATTTTCTCCTACACTGGACAGTTCTTAAAATGGACAGAGATGTCAGCAGAGAGCACTGTGCTTGTGATGTCAGCAGAGAGCACTGTGCTCGTGATGTCAGCAGAGAGCTCTGTGTTCCAAAAAGAGAAAATAATTTCCTCTGTAGCATTCAGCAGCTAAGTACTGTAAGGATTAAGATTTTTTAATAGAAGTAATTTACAAATCTGTTTAACTTTCTGGCCCCAGTTGATTTAAAAAAAAAAAAGTTTTCCACCGGAGTACCCCTTTAATCCTTCCACATTGAGTCTTGCTGTTCCCCATTGGCCTGAACTGGATCCTGTACCAGCCACCGGCAGCTCCAAGCAACCAGACTTAAAGTCAGCAACTTCATTAAGCAGTGTTAAAGGGGTACTCCACTGGCCAGTGTTCGGAACATTTAGTCGGACACACCCCCTTGTGACATTACGTTACGCCCCCTCAATGTAAGTCTATGGGAGGGGTCGTGACGGCCGAAAGGTGAGCACCTTCTTTCTATATTTTCCATCCAGAAAACGTGTCAAGGATATTGGAACTGTATAGCGCCCTCTCTGTCTCTCTCTTATTTTCGGCAAATCATATGGGCTGGACCTATATGAATCCCTAGTGCCATTCCTATCATTTATGCCTGGTAAAATGTATGACCAAAAGTATATCCAAGACCTGAATACATTATGCTAAGATACAATGTTTTAAAGGGGTACTTCACTGCCCCAGCGTTCGGAACATTTAGTTCCGAATGCTGGGTGCAGGCTGCGGGGGTCGTAACCTGCAATTCTATGGGAGTAACCTGGATGTAACTGCACTGTAATCACTTATATGCAGGGGCGTAGCTATAGAGGTAGCAGTTGTACCAGGGCCCTGGTGCCTAAGGGGTCCCCAAAGCACATCTGCCCCATAAGAGAGCAGTACGTCCAAAGGCTCGTGACGTCACGGCTACGCCCCCTCAATGCAAGTCTATGGTAGGCCGCCACGCCCCCTCCCATAGACTTGCATTGAGGGGGTGTGGTCTTGATGTCACGACCCCTCAGCCCACACTCAGCATTCGGAACTAAATGTTCCAAACGCTGGGGAAGTGTAAGGTTTCAAAGACTATCTACTTTCTTCCAAAAAAACAGGTCACGTGTGGGTATCCCGATTAGTGATGAGCAGCAGGGGCCATATACGAATTCACAATATTTCGCGGATATATTGACTATTATTCGCTATGTTCATTCACTTTAAAAAAATAAAAAATTGGCATGTGAAAATAAACAAAAAAAAACCTGAATATTTGTAATTGCTAATATATACTACTATATTCTAAATATTCGGGAAATCGCAAAGTGCCGATATTCCCAATAAATATTCGCATTACGAATATTCGTGCTCAACACTTATCCCGATCACACTGTCCATGCCCCGAAGCACAAAGGCTACTGTATATATGGGCTGAGTTACAACTGAATTATATTTACATTTTTTTGGCATAAATTTTGTGCCAGAATGATTCACTTATCATAAAGCTACTACATCCTAAAATTACAATAGTAGTGTTTGTCTCCTCTCATAAAAATGTCCACCCAAAAACTCCTATGGGACAATATTTCTTAGTACAATAAATATGTCCTTCCCCAAAACTCCTACACTACTTGGTTTGTGAGCATCATAAAAATGTTCACTCCATTGGGGCTGCGCTCAACATAAGTGTCATCAAAGTATCAACCCCCGACACCTCCACAGTACTGGGGTCATAAAAATGTTCTACATCAACAATCTAGTGGACCTGCGTTCCAAAGGGGAGTAAAATGTCTTATTTGTGTAATATTGTGCTTATCAAAATGTCATCGCTAAGTGACTGTTCACATCATGTTTCCGTTGGTTTAGAGCGTCGGGTGCAGTGTCGGAGGCTCGTGACGTTATGGTTTTGCCCCGCTCGTGACATCACGGCCATGCCCCCTCAATGCAAGTCTATGGGAGGGGGCGTGACTACCGTCACGCCCCCTCCCATAGACTTGCATTGAGGGGGCATGGCCGTGACATCACGAGCCGCCACATCGCCAGTCATTAGACAGGGAGCGAAGTTCGCTCGGTGCACCGGATGTCTGCGCCGGGTGCCACATCCTTAGTGGAGCATAGTTACAAAGACTGTCTCTCTCTCTGGAGGACCTGTCCTGTCCTACATTATAAAGACAACCAATTGGTTGAAATTGACACAGTGTAATGCTTAATTTCCCCTGTGGGGATGCTGTAGGGAAGGTGAGCACTTCTTGTCAGACCTCCTCACAGATACTTTGTTCAGTTTATTGTCAAGACACCCTTTTTATCCTTCATAGACCACTTGAGTTTTATAGGCATTAGTGATGAGCGTCATTGCCCATATTCGAATTTGTGATATTTCGCGAATATATAGACGAATATTCGTCCAATTTTTGCGAATTTTGCGTATTCGTTATATTCACATATGTGAATATTCGCATATTTGCGTAAGAAAACAGTGAGGGGGTGGGCAACTTTACTATTGGTTGCTAGGGAAGTTGTTGATAACCTCTGACAAGTGTATTTGCATCATTCTAATTGGCCCACAAGTGAAAAGAAGGAATATGCACATATGCGGTAAAAAGCGAATATTCGCAATTTCGAATATATAGCGAATATATTTGCAATATTTGAGATATTCGCGATAAAAATTTGAAATGCGATTAGGATAGGAGATGATGTTTGATCGCAGGGGTTCTGCCACTGGGGGACCCCTGCGATCACATCTGCAGCACCCCTTTCATTCGGTGCACGGAGAGAACTCCGCTCCTTGCCCGATGACTGGCGATGCAAGCCACCATGCCCCCTCCATTCACATCTGTGGGAGGGGAGGCCTGACGGTTATGTACTATGCACGTCCCCTGTCATAGGCATGAATGGAAGGGACATGACGTCACGAACGCGGAAGCTGCAAGCCCGGAGATCGCGAGGATCCCCCAACAGCGGGACCCCTGCCATCTAAGATCTTAAGATGTTTCCAATTGAGTACCCCTTTAAATGCTAAATAGAAGAGAATATATGTAGCAGAAGCTTCTTCTCACTTGGAGATAATAATAGTTTCCTTAGTGAAATCTAAAGAGATGTTTAACCATCTTCCTGTTTTTTTGTTGCTTTATTTTTAGGGAAGTAACTCGGATTTTTACCCACACTTCCCCTTTGGTTTAGGGGGGTGAAAGGCTCAGTGATACAGAAGGTGGAATCTCTATAAAGTGATATACTGCTTCAAATATACTGTACAAATACTAAATACAGTACAAGACCTTCCATCATACCAATCTTCATAGTATAGTCCAATTATACCAATACATATTTATTTTATTGAAACTATTAGAACCTATTAGAACTTTGCTTAAACCAAGAAGCAACCAATGAGGCCTTTCATATTTTCCTGTATAGAAAAAACAATGAAGAACCATAGTGCTTCTTGTGTGATTCCTTCTGATTTGGGTGAGTGAAGAGAAACTTTAGGAAAGGACTTGCTTTTAATAGTTGTGCATTGTGCAGAAGCCAAAACACTCGTAGGGCATAAGACAATAGTTGTATCAGGTCAAGCTCGCTGCTGCTCCTCCCGTATGCTCACAAGTATAATAGCAATACAAACATTCCATGCTCCTCCCAAGGTATATGGTTGTTCTGGCCAGAAATTCACAGGACCGTTGTAGTATAGGCAAACGTTATGTTATTTTCAATGTATCTGACGCGTTTTTGGGCCTATCTGACCCCTTCATCAGGTACCTGTATGTTAGAAAAAAAACTTTTCTTATACTACCACAGTCCTGTGAATTGCTGGCAGCACCCATGGCATACATATAAGGGGATAACTATTTGCAAAGGCTATTTTATTTTAAATGTATTCAATGTGTTTCTGGGCTGATCCAGCCCCTTCATCAAATACCTGATGGTGAAGAGGCCGAATAGGCCCAGAAAAGAGTTGTACGATACAAAATAAAATAACCATTGCCTATACTATCACGGTTCTCTGAATTGCTGGCAGCATTCATAATATTCCTTGGATATTGCCCTGTTCGGCATGCATATAAGGGGATTACCATTTGCAAATGTTGTTTTATTTTTAATGTATTTCTCAGTCGATCCGGCCCCTTCATCAGGTACCTGATGATGAAGGGGCCGGATTGGGCTGGAAACACGTCGTAAGTTAAAATAATCTTTGCCTATACTACTATAGTCCTGTTTTATTTTTAAATTATTCAACATATTTTTGGGCTGATCCGGCCCCTTTATCAGGTACCTGATGATGAAGGGGCTGAATAGGCCCAGAAACGCATTGTGCGTTAAAAATAAAATAACCATTGCCTTTACTACCACAGTCCTGTGAATTGTTGGCAGCACCCATCATATCCCTTGAATATTGCCTTGTATGGCATGCATACAAGGGGATTATTATTTACAAAGGTTATTTTATTTTTTATATTTCTCGGCCGATCCAGCCCCTTCATCATCAGGTACCTGATGATGAAGGGGCCGGATTGGCCCGGAAACACGTCGTAAATTAAAATAATCTTTGCCTATACTACCATAGTCCTGTGATTTTTCTGGTAGCACCCATCATATCCCTTTTGATATTGCCCTGTATGGCATGCATATAAGGGGATTACTATTTCACTGTAAGGGGATCGCCAACCTCTTACCAAAGATTAAGCACATTGTTTGGGCTAATGCTATTTTTATTTCTATGGAAGTGGTAGGAGGCCTTGATGATCGGGGTGTGGATGGGGAGACTCTTGGGGGTGCGAGTTTGGACTGTATGAAATAGTATTGGGATTGGAGGGTATTGTAGTACTGTCGCTTTAAGATAAAGTTGGGTTAAACTTTCCAGACATGGTGGTATAGATGTGGTTGGTAGGGCTGTCATTTCTCTGCCAATCTGTGGTTTTCACAACGCCAGAGGGATTTGTCCCAGGATGTAACTTAGTAGTCTTTTAACTGTGGCTCTTAAGCTTTTGCTAAAGTACAACTCCCCACATGCCTGGACAGCCGTTGGCTGTCCGGGCATGTTGGGCGTTGTACTTTTGCAATGCCTGGAGGCACACTGATATAACTGACGTGACCAATAGGATCTCTGGTTTGGGAACAGTGCTGGTGGGAACGCCCGCTGCTCATGAGAAGGTGCCCATCAGGGCCGGCTCTGCCTATAGGCAAAATAGGTGTCTAGAGTCACAGTGTGTCACCCCAGTAGAAAGGTGGGTAGTGTCAAAGGGTGGAGCCTAGGGTGACAAAAATCCTTGCACCAGGCCTGGTGCCCGTATATAATACAATCTAGTTTCATGGGTGGGAGAACAGGTTGCCAGACTAACATATAGCCTGAGAGCATAGCCAAGAGGGTTCATGTGTCACATTTCTTCTCGCAGGTTTTCTTACGTTTCTGAACATTAGGAACTGACTCCTATCGGGAGCCAAATCGGCACAAGTGCCAAATACCATCTTGCCAAGATGGAAGTAGTCCTGGAGAAGGACCGGAAACACAGGTGGTTAGGGGACTAGCTGTTGGTGGAAATTTTATTATGGCCTCCCTTTAAGGCATTTTGATGCCTCAACCATGCACTATTAAGGGTATACCATCAAGCACGTAGTCATGTAATCTCCATAGACCGACTCTAAGAAGACTGGTTCCAACCAACGATGAAGGAGGCAATGTCCATATACAACAAGAGCTTAGCCACCGAGTAGACCACACAGGCATGTATGGACATGTATGGACTATTGACTACCTGGTATGAAATTCTCTATAGAGTCATAAGCAGAACAAAAACTTGTTTGTTAGAAGCTTTATGAATTTATAGGACCGAGCTGCCGCACACAAGATCACCACGTACAATGCCAATTGTCAGCTGGAGTCATGGACAGCACACTGTTATTGGGCTGCAGAGCAATGGAAATCTGGCAGTCTAATGGCAGATTCTGGCTTTGGCAAATGCCACAAGAATGCTGTTTCTGCTCCTTTTTTTTTTCATTCCTTTGAATGGACTCTTTAGTTTCGGTGTAAGGAAATGATGCAGGACACAGTGACATTCAAGAGAACCGCATGCTTCCAACTTTGTGGCCAAACTTCGGGGTCAACTTTTCTTGGTTCAGCGTGACAACGTTCATAAAATATGGTCGGCTGTGGATGAACCTGCATGGACTTTTACCTCTATGGTATGCGGCCAACATTCTGTAATGTAGAAACTGTGGAGACCCATTATAAAGCAATACAATCCCCTGTACCAGAAAGAGCCCCATATAGTGGCTGCAGTTATGGCAATAAAAGGGGGAATTACCTATTACCTATTTTTGGAACGAAAAGTTCAACAAGCACATATAAGGCCAAGGTTCTTGTGTGCACATACATTTTGCTATAGCAAAACATGTTCGAATGTCAAAGTATAAAACTTTTGTCTTCAAAAAGTTTGGGAGACCATGTGGGTCAAGATGTGTGGAATCGGCCCAAGTAGCAGCTGATCTATACTAAGCATTATGG